>NC_064411.1:52192500-52237500 GCF_023375975.1 Astyanax mexicanus | reverse complement strand
GCTAAATACATGCGGAAGTAGAAGACCTGGAAGATCTGGGACTTGGAAAGAGCCAGGATCAGGATTCCACCAAACTTGGTTAATGTGATTCCACTGAACACCTGAAAAAAACACACACAGACCAATTAAAAGATTAATATCATTTCACACAAAGTGCAAATTCCTCGTTATAAAAGAATGCGGAAGTGATTCAGACTATGAAGGAACACATAAGGAATCATGTAGTAACTTAAAAGTGTTAAACAAACCAAAATACTCTGTGAAGAAGCTTTTAGGTGCTCTTATCTGGTGGAGCTTTTAACTCTTGCTCTTGTTCTTCCTTGTCTGGGGCAATCCTGATGAGTGCCAGTTCCTTCATTATTAGCTTTTGATGGTCTTTTTTTATGTGACTGCACTTGAGGTTACTTTTAAAGTTCTTAAAACTTTACTTTTCATATTGATTGACCTTCATTTTTTCTTAAAGTTATTTTTTTCTTTATTTAGTTGAGTAGTTCTTATTTCTCATAATCTGGATTCGAACATTACTCAAATATTCACTATTCACTGTATACCTGTAACTCTACCTCTTCACTACTTTACTTTAACTGATGCTCTCAAACACTTTATTAAGAGACAAGACATTCAAGTAATTAACTCTTGACGAGTTCAGCACAGCTCTACCTCATAAAGCTGACTGAGAAAATCCAGCAGACATGTGCAAAGATGATGGATAATTACTTTAATTACTTAATTAATTAAATAATTTGTTAGTTTGTTTAGGTCCCAAAATTATGGTACAACACATGGAACATGTAGAATACTTTATGGTGTTTAGTTTGGTAAATCGTTTATAATAGACATTTAATAAAAAATTGTACATTTTAATAACCCACTAATTGTATACAGCTCTGGAAAAAAAATAAAGAGAGCACTTCAGTTTCTGAATCAGTTTCTCTGATTTTGCTATTTATAGGTTTATGCTTGAGTAAAATGAACATTGTTGTTTTATTCTATAAACTACAGACAACATTTCTCCCAAATTCCAAATAAAAATATTGTTATTTAGAGCATTTATTTGCAGAAAATGAGAAATGGATGCAGAGCTTTCAGACCTCAAATAATGCAAAGAAAACAAGTTCGTATTCATAAAGTTTTAAGAGTTAAGAAATCAATATTTGGTGGAATAACTCTGGTTTTTAATCACAGTTTTTAATCATGCACCTTGGCATCATGTTCTCCTCCACCAGTCTTACACACTGCTTTTGGATAACTTTATGCTGCTTTACTCCTGGTGCAAAAGTTCAGGCAGTTCAGTTTGGTTTGATAGCTTGTGGTCATCCATCTTCCTCTTGATTATATTCCAGAGGTTTTCAATTTGATAAAATCAAAGAAAAGTGTTTTTCTAGAGCTGTATATACATACTTATATAAAACATATATATATAGTTTTATATAATGACTGCAGTGAGACACTTACCGAGCTGCCCATGTGTGCCAGAGCCTCCTGAGCCCTCTCCACCCGAGTGCCCTTAGTGCTGACGGAGAACGCCCTCACAATGTGACTGCAGAACTCCACCGATATACCACAGCTCTACAACACACACACACACAAAACAGGACATCTGTAACTGCACACCTTTAATACTTATGTATATAAAGTGTAATTATGGTCACAGTGGCTAATACTTAAATAAAACAGATCTGTGATTGGTTAAGCCAAATTAGGATAGGTCTATGTGCTATACAATACATTCATTAAGTTCTTAACCCAAAATCACGCTTACCAGATCTATTCTTACCAGGTTTAGTTCCTTTCAGAATGAGCCATTTAAAAGCTCTGTCACTTTAATGCAAATAAGCTGTTGCTGGCCACACCCCATGTTTGTGCTAAGTGTTTATATACCACAAGTTACTGCTAGCTTGTGCTAAACGGCAAAACAAAAAGAAGCTTGTTCATGCTTAACTGCAATAGTACTGAGTACAAAACTCAATAGGTATAGATCCCTCCCTCAGACAAAGTCTGCTGGGTAATCCTTGAAAATTTGTACTGTCTGAGGTTCTCTAACAAAATGACTAAAATTACATTTCTTCAACTGATCTAGTTGGTGGGGCTCTGGTGGGGGTTGACAGAGAGTTTTGCATAATATAACATGTCACCTTTTATAATTTTATTTCTCATTTTTTCCCCCCAATTTACACAGCCAATTGCCCAACCCACTTATTAGGACTCCCCTTATCATTAGTAATGGGTGAAGACTAGCACATGCCTCCTCCGATACATTTGAAATCAGACTCCGCCTCTTTTTGAACTGCGTTTGATGCGTTATTGCCCAGTAGTAGAGTAGCATCACAGAGCACTCAGAGGAAAGCACAGTGACTTGGTTCTGATACATCAGCTCACAGACGTAGCCTTATGCTGATCGATATCACCCTTTGCCCCATCTAATGTACCCATCCAGAGAGAGCAAGGCCTATTGTGCTCTCTCAGGGCTCCGGCAGCTGATGGCAAGCTGCATGAACAGGACTCGGAGCCCTAATATGTCCCCTTTAAATAAAAATACTGAAAGAAGGTATAACACTACTCACCATAACCAGGTTCACCAGAGATACAGCATTGAGGCTGATGCCCCACAGCCACATGACGCCAAACATGTTGATCAGGATCATGGCGATGGTGAGCGTGACCAGCATGGCAGACCACAGCTCGAAGCCCAGGAGCACCGTGCTGACTGTGAGGATGGCCACCAGAGACACGCCGAGGTTCAGCGCTGTATCGTGGACGATGGTCAGGTACTGCTCGTAGAAGACGTAGAACACGCTGCGAAAAAAGCAGAAAGTATGAAGTAAGTCTACTGAATATTTAGCAACCAACATTTTTGATGTTTTGCCAAATAAGTTTAATTTGCAGCCCGTATAATTTTGTTTCTAAACTGAAAGCAGAAGCATGTCTGAGTGGAATAGAATATGGATAAAACACTGTGTTTAATGGTACCAGTGTGCTGGAACCACCTTCCCTGCTAAAGCCTTATACAGCATATTCATTCTAAAAACTGGGGTCTCGGGTTGCTTTTCGCCGGAGTTCTTCTTCTTCTGGCCACGTCACCCGTCTTTACGCACTTATGTCACACGTACAGCCTCTAAAAGAGGATACGGCTCAGTTTTACTGAATGCGAGCAATGGAGACTTCAGAAGAGGAAACTCAGAGCTCAGTAGCTCATTCACTCATAGTAAAACCAAAGAAACAAAGGAGTGAAGTTTCTGACTGAGCTCTCTCTCTCTCGCTCTGACTGAACATAACCTGGAATCAGATTCATCCGCTCTAAAAGGAGACCCGCCCAGATCACACCCGCCCAGTTTAACATTTCAAATTATTCTTCCGCATGCTCGGTGCACTTGACCATTCTCACCAGAGAGGACCCAAAATACTCCTAAATCTCAAAACTTACATACATCAGCTTTAAAGGAACAAGAACGCATTAAAATGTATTTAGTCATATTGCAATGTTTTCTTTAAATTTTATGCAACTTTTAAACTGTTGCTGGTCATGCCCCATGTTTACACTGAGAGTTTACTTAATGTGAAAATGACATAAAATCAATACCAAGAAATACCAATGCAATGAACAAGCTAGTTAAAGCTTAACTGCTATAGAAGCACAAAACTTTTTTTTTATTTGAAAGTGCTTACAGGTACAGATTCCTCCCTCAGACGAAGTCTGCTGATTAAAATCCTGCTGTGTACTGACCAAGTTTCTCAACCAAAATGACCAAATTTGTCATTTCTTCAACTGATCTAATGAGTGGGGCTCTGTCTAGCGGGGGTTGATGGGTGAGGAGCGGAGCCAGGGTGGTTCTATGCAGGTGTCCTTGGTTTATTGTGATGTCACAATAAGGAGGCATCTAAATGCTCATACAAGAATATGATTTCTGACAGGAAACTCTTTCAGCTGATTCACAGAAAACATATTAGATTTTTTTGTTTTTTATAAGAATAAAGGTTTATAAGTTTTTAGAAGAACAAAAGCAAGCAAAAAAAAGTGAGTTTTGCATAATATGTGGCCTTAAAACAGCCAATCAATGGACTTGAGTCAAAATACACTGCGCACAAAAAAAAAGAAAAAGAACTAGAGTTGAGAACACGTGCTTGAAACCTATAAGGCCTCTATAAGCCCCACCCTAAACACAGAGAACCCAGCTAAAAACATACAGCAGTGTTGTGCTGAGTGAAGAAAATGCCTTTGCCTCGAGCGCCGTTTAAAAATGCACGCCACAACTTTCGCAATTTTTACAACTCTTGAGGGAAACAGAGTTCACCGAGGACGACCTCTAACCGCCTGAACTTTGAATTCCATTACAGCAGAGAAAACATGTTCTGAGAAATCATTCAAATCATCTCACAGAGTCTAAAAAGAGCACTAAAACCTTTATGACTAGAAAATAATCTACATAAAACCTCCCAGAGAACAACAAACACAGGCTGTAACTCAGGAAGAGGCATATTTGTTTCCAGCACACTTTATACATTTTCAGGACTGAGAATAAAAGACCAACCAGCATCCTATTAGTAGCGTCCGGTGAGCACTGATTAAGAACTAGAGGATGACAAACACTTTAAAAACTGTGCAGCAACAGATTCAGAGCTGACTTGACTGTATCTACTTTAGGGCTGCACGATATTGGAAAATAAAAAAATAAAAAAATAAAAAAATAAATAAATAAATAAATATATAAACCTGAGGAAAACAGCAAAACCACAACAATCGGCCCTTTAATCAGGCATTTAAATACATTTTTAAATGGTAAATAAGAAGAGCGTAGTTTTTCTGGGATTAAAAGTGTGAATTCAGCTGTAACTGGAAATATCTGTGCTAAAAAACTGTGCTGAACTGAGGTGCACAGCTTTCCACACGTGCTCATGTTTACAAGCACGTGCCCAACCATGTGGATGGAGGCCATGCGGTTACCCCTACAGTGCTTATTAGTGCTGAGCAGATGGCCAAAAATGCATATCACGGTATTTTTCAAGATTATGGCGGTTTCACGGTATATCATGGTATTTATATCATATATTTTTCTTTCTTTTTTTTTTTTTTGCATGACTGTGCTTTAATATAGGTTTGTGAGTTACTTACTGTACTGTTAGGAGTACATATAATATAAACACTAAGGCTTTAAATTAAGGCTTTGTTTAGTATTGGGTTTACTTTGTCCCACAATATACAATATGTTAAGAAATCAGACTTCATTTTTAGAAAAAATAGCTGAAGAATGTAAATAATAGACCTTAAAAATAGATAACATTTAAAAATAAATTTAACACGGCTCCCTTTACAAAATTAAATATTTTAATAAATAGTTCCATAAACACTATAAACACACCTAAAATACTCAATGTTTAAGTATTCAAAGAGATACTTCTCAAAAGTTCTATTGCACACGTAAGACAAGTTTAATATAAATTTACCATTTGTTATTATTGAAGCCATTAAAGGCATTACAGTATTTAAATCAGCTACAATTCTCTTGATTTTCCATTTAAAAAATACATTCAAATCATCCTTCAAGCTACAGTATTAATATATATAAAAGCTCTGTAGTTACTGCTTTATTTTACTGGGATAAAAACATTCATACAGTGAGAAACAGCAGCAGGAGCTCTTCTGAGTTCTCTGCAGGATGGAGCTAAACCAGCGTTTGACTCTTCTTTGACTGTGCTGTTCCGCACGGCGCCAAATGAACCAGTATACCGCCCAGCACTAGTGCATATTAATAGTTATTAATGAACATTACCTGTAAGGGAAGACGATGTCTGTCTTGTTGGTGGAGCCCATGGAGACTGAGATGTTGTGGGCCAGCTCGCGGGCCATCTTCATGGAGTCGATGCTGACTGAGGAGTTGGTCAGGATGGTGTGGTAGCTCATGAAGTAGGTGGCTCCTACATTGGTGTCGTTGTCCTTTAGAACCACAGCTGTGCTGTATGCAGCATGACCTCTGTGTAAGAGGACAAAATTATAATATTAATTAGGAAATTAGGTGCACCAGATTATAAGGCACATTAAGCAACACTAATAAGGATGCCTATATCGAAGTGAGCAAGGGTGCCGCCATGTTTCCCTTCTAATGGGGAAGCTGGGGAAAAGCGCCTGAATAAATATAACTGTAACTCTTATAAAAAAAAAAATCTTTTTAAGTCAAATAAGCGCTGAATGATAATCTAGGCAGATTTCTCTTCTGAAAACGGTTTATTTGGGTGAGAAAAACGCTTCTGTTTCTTTACAGTAAGCTTAGTAAGCTTAGTAAGCTTTTCAATATTTTGTATAAGGGTCAGTTTTTAGTGAAGATCTCCAGCACTAAGGCTAGGTGCAGCAGCATTAGCATTAGCATTAGTATTAGCTGCAGCACTAGCAAGGCATAAACCGAGACAGCTATCAGCTAGCGGTTCGTCTATAGCACGTAGCTTGTTTTAACACAGCAAACAAGCAGACTACAGTCTGATATACTCAGCTCTGAGCGGAGAAAGAGCTAGCGCTGAAAATTAGCGGCTAATGCTAATGCTGCTGCACCCAGCCTTAGTGCTGGTGAAATTTCAATGAAAACTCACCCTTATAAGATTGTACTTCAGCAGAGTGGCTTTATAAGTGGATTTTAAGGCGCATTGTCTATTTTTGGGAAAATTAAAGGATTTTAAGTGCACCTTATTGTCCATTTTTTTTAAATTAGGCTAAATAATACATTTTCTTTAGATTACAGCCTGTATATAAGGGTGGACTGGACAACAATGGTTGAAAAGACAAGCCATAAAGTCTTTTTCACCCTCCGGTGGCAGATTGATGTAACTGATTTAAGGGGTTAAAATATGTATAGCTTTAAGACCAAACTTATCTAAGAAATTAATGTTCTGTATGTACTCCTTCTTACCCCTTTCCACACTTGATGTTGGGATTATCAGACAGAAACATGGGAAGGAACTTCATGAAGTCGGTACCGTTGGGCCTCTGTTTACCACTAGGAGTCATAGCCCTGCAGTGCACACAGGAAGGATCCACCACTGCAAAAAAATAGAGAAGAAATTAAGTCTAAATTAACAAAAATATACTGGTTAACAGCAGCCAATACAACACTACTGTTAAACAATATAGGGAGAGCTTTAGGGACTAGTTCATGATAATTCTGTATAATGAGTAGAGCATCAGTGGTCACCAGATTTGTTAACGTTTTCTTATTACATTACATTACATTACATTACATTACATTACATTACATTTGGCAGACGCTTTTGTCCAAAGCGACTTACAATAGTCAAGTACAATGTAAAATAAGTTTAAAGGAAAAACATCTTTAGATAGGGATAAAAGGAGGTCAAAGGGGAATAATAGGATAGAGGAGTGAAGGAGAGGAAGAAGGAAATGAGGTTAGAAGTAGTTAGTGTGTTAGAGGTGTTAAGAGAGTAGGTGCTCTTTGAAGAGCTCTGTCTTCAGGAGTTTATTAAAGATAGTGAGAGATTCTCCTGATCTGGTAGTAGAAGGTAGTTAGTTAGAGGTGTTAAGAGAGTAGGTGCTCTTTGAAGAGCTCTGTCTTCAGGAGTTTATTAAAGATAGCGAGAGATTCTCCTGATCTGGTAGTGGAAGGTAGTTTGTTCCACCATTGGGGAACTCTGTATGAGAACAGTCTGGATTGCTTTGTGTGAGTGTTTGGCAAAGCGAGGCGACGTTCATTGGAGGAGCGCAGCGGCCGGGAGGTAGCGTAAGCCTTCAGGAGCGAGTGCAGGTAGGAAGGAGCCTGTTCTGACATCACCTTGTAGGCAATTGTAAGAGTTTTGAATTTGATGCGAGCATCAACTGGTAGCCAATGGAGCTCAATGAGCAGCGGGGTGACATGTGCCCGTTTTGGCTGGTTGAAGACCAGACGTGCTGCTGCGTTCTGGATCATTTGGAGTGGTTTTACTACACAGGACGGGAGGCCAGTTAGCAGGGCATTGCAGTAGTCGAGGCGTGAGATGACGACCGCTTGCACCAGGAGTGCTGGTTATTAATGGTATTAATTAATGGTATTAATGAGAAAAATGGGCCAAATAAATAAATAAATGAACTAATTAATTAATTAATTAATAAAAACCAGCAGCATGGGATTACTTCAGATATGCATCTCTTGGTCAGTGTTCTTTTAAGTCTAATTAGCCCAGTTTTAAATTGCACAAACTGAAGTAGATTTAGAAAGAAAGTCACTGTACTTACTTCAGGGAAATTATCGAAATTGTAGTTTTTAAGGATTTGTCAGTATAGCTGCAATTCTGATATTGAATAGCATGTTAAAGACTGTGATATAATATTTTTACCAATATATTGTACAGCCCCTAAATACCAACCAACTATGATATCTACTAAAACTGTGTTCATCTCTTACTGTCGCAACCCTAATGTAATTTATATTGAAGGCAAATAAGTAATATGTACAATTTGGAAAGTAAAATCTATAAACTGTAGGGGTGTGACGAGACACTAATATCACGAGACAAGACACGATATTGGGTTCACGAGAACGAGACGAGACGAGAGTTCTACTTTTTTTTTTTTTTTTTAGAAAATGTCAAAAATAAAAAATTGCTTGAAAACTAGAGTTTTATTTGACAAAATCATATAAAGCACAATTAACAGACTGGTTTCTCTCACACATTCATTTTATAGGAAATAGAAATAAAAATAAGATTAAAAAATAAAAATAAAACTTTTCTAGGTCTTATATAGTGCAAACAATAAGTGCAAACCACAACCAGTCATACTAAGACTATGGTTTGTGTTTTTTTCTCCTAAGTCTCTTGTAATTTAACTATTCATAACCATAACCAGTCATATTAAGACTATGCTTGAAGTGCAAACAGAGACAGAACATGTTTTTAATACAGTACAGAGCTAAGAGATTAGTACAGCTGCCTATGAAACAGTTACTTGTAGGATTTACTTACAGTATTTATATATGGTTTGTGTCTTGTTTGTCACTCTGTTACCGTTTATTGTTTCCACTGGAGCCAAAATGCAGCCAGACATACAACTTAAAAGTAGCAGAAGCATCTTCTATGCCAGGAGTATTTAATTAGAATTCAGTATGGTCTAGTTCTCGGTTTTCCGCCCGTTTTCTGGCTCCCTATCTCCTTATAAAGGCGTATAACTGACCTCTGTTCTATACAAATGCCCGAATTTTCCTCTTCTGCTGAGAGCTGCTCTCACTCCTCAGCCACCCTTCTGTATCGCTACTGTGTTGCCAGATCCCTCTTAAAAAGTCCATACTAAACTATTTTTTTTCTTCCCGTGAGACAGGTTTAAGCTTGACGAGAAATATCATCACGTTTTAATATCGCGAGATCTCGTACCACGAGATCTCGTCACACCCCTAATAAACTGTTCTGTTAAATTTAATCAAGGATTCAGAGAACCATGCTTGGGGGGTCCAGACTCTCACTACGCCCCCCAGAAGAGGGCGGTGACCTCTGAAAGTGTGTGAAGGGCGTGTTGACTCTGTGGTTAATGTTTTACCCGAGGCGTTGCAGAAGGCTCCAGTGTTATTGTAATATCGGCAGCAGGACGACTGCGGCTTCACCCAGTCGAAGTAGTCGTCCAACCAGGAGGAGGGCGTGGTGCTGATCTTTGAGCTGAAAACACAGAAACACGAATAAATACAAGAGAGAGCTTATCATCAGCACACGGGGTTAACAACTCCATTCCTATTCAAATTTAACCTTATCACCAGAAACCATCACTCAGACACATCACAGCTCTTTCCTGAGCTTAGTGTTACTACTAATACTACATTACTGACTTCTGTAAGAAACTCACAGTCTATATATTGCATGTGCTGCAATTAATGTAACTAAGTTTCTAGCAGAAGCTGATTTGCAGCCCAAATACTGTATAAACTAGTGATTCACAAACGTGTTACACCACATATCACCAATAAGTATACTAAAATTTCCTATTACTTCCTTCTTACAAGCCATTTCACAGGAACTTTAACAGAGTTTAGATCGGGCCCAAAAAAAATCCAGCCCGACCCGGCCCGGCCAGAGCCTGTGCACATTCTGCCCAAGCCCAAATTAAACCAGACATTTTTAAGTAAGTAGAGCGTTAAAACTGAGCTTTTAAAAGCATTTTTGGGCTGTTTTAATGAGCGGAATATGGTGTATAGAATGATGTTAATTAACATTGCAACACTGAAGAAGCATAGACCTATTATTTAATAAAAATGTTTATTAAGAACCGACCTCCCAGTCTACTCTAATATAACTAACAATGTCTAAGAATATAAAATACTTTCTGAACAAACACATTTTTTTGCAAAACACAAAAACAGCAATAAGGCTACGTGGGTTCGGGTCAGGTTCAGCAGATAATCTAAGCTCTAACAGGAACACATGTACCATACAGGTGCTTATTTACAGTAAGCTACATGTGTAACCCACACATATACATGTTGTCATATCTTTCGCCAATAGTTCTTCATCTTTTGTGTAGCGCTTCCTCAGAAAATTTAGACAATAGGGTGCCATGCAGTGAACTACAGTGTTTACTAGCTTATTTAGCTATTAACTGTAAGGTACAAACTGTAGTGAACTGCTGACTGCTGACTTTTTGTTGATCTTGTGGCGTTCCACAGGGTTTTACTCTACTTTTTTAGGTTTTAACTGTACTTTACATAAAACTATATCAGGGGTGTCCAAACTTCGGCCCGCGGGCCATTTGCGGCCCGTTTCCTTTTTAGAAATAGAATGAAAGTTGGCCCGCTGTTAAGCAGGTTTTTATAATGTGAGATTCAAAGTTTGAACGCTAGGTGTCAGAAACGGGCCAAAGAGTCTAAAAGCGGAGAGAGTGAAATTGTAGCGCAGAAAAACGGGCCAAAGAGTCTAAAAGCAGAGAGAGTCTAGTGCAGAAAAACGGGGCAAAGAGTCTAAAAGTGTTCAGTTGTAGCGCAGAAAAGCGGGCCAAAGAGTCTAAAAGCAGAGAGAGTCTAGTGCAGAAAAACGGGGCAAAGAGTCTAAAAGTGTTCAGTTGTAGCGCAGAAAAGCGGGCCAAAGAGTCTAAAAGCGGAGAGAGTGAAATTGTAGCGCAGAAAAACGGGCCAAAGAGTCTAAAAGCAGAGAGAGTCTAGTGCAGAAAAACGGGGCAAAGAGTCTAAAAGTGTTCAGTTGTAGCGCAGAAAAACGGGCCAAAGAGTCTAAAAGCAGAGAGAGTCTAGTGCAGAAAAACGGGGCAAAGAGTCTAAAAGCGGAGAGAGTGTTCAGTTGTAGCGCAGAAAAGCGGGCCAAAGAGTCTAAAAGCTGCCGTAATTAAGGAGTTTAATATTAAGAGACATCATGAAATTAAACATCAATTTGAAAAATCTTAGTTTACACAACACTGTCAAAGATAAAGATAGTAAGTCAAGGAAAATGGTGTGTGAATGAAATAATCAGGAAAATGTATTATTTAAAGTGGTATATTTCATTATTTGTTTTATTACAGAGTCTGTGGCCCGTGACTTCAAATATATTTCTCCCTCTGGCCCCCAACAAAAAAAAGTTTGGATACCCCGGTACTATATGGTTTGAAGTCTTATGGTCAGTTTATATTTCTGCGTCGACCCCGCGCCGTAGCTTATGCGTATCCAGCGAGAGTGCGCTACACAGTGAAACTCTGCGTCGCTCTGCAGTTTAAACTGCGAAGGCAGGAATGTGTGGGCGGGATCGCAAGGCCCGGTGGACCAATCACAGCTGTGGCAGTCTGCGTTGCAAGACACATAGTTACTTTTCCAGTGAGGTGCGCGTTGAGCTATGGCAAAGGTTAGGCGGAAATGAATAAACTATGGCGTAAATTTAACGCAGAAATATAAATTGGCCTTAAATCTGTCATTTTTTGTTTTCAGTATTTTTTTGTTTAGTTTGATGAAAGAAATCTAGTCTGTTTTGGGCTTCAACAAGTCCAGTAAAGTCCGGTTCAGACTCCGAGTTCAGGATAATTGGACATTCTAAATTGCCCTGATGTGGGTGTATACGTGTGTAAATGACTGTGTTTTCCGGTTGACAGTACGCCGTATGTGATTGGCTGGATTTGAGCGTCGTGTAAATGGTTGTAAATGAGTAAAACATGATGTTAAAGCATCCTTGGGTGTCTAAAACGGCATTATGAAAGTGTACCTTAGTGAATGTAATTTATTAATAGGGATATTTCCCCGATATTAAATAGCAGTCAGCAACAACCATGTGAATACCCCACTGGTTGCTGTAGAAAAGTAGTAGAAAAATGCAGAACCAGAAACAAATCTATTTGGCTGCCTTCCCAGCTGCCGTTTTTTATTGCACATTTTGAATGTGCTGAGATTAAAGGTGGATCTACTCCTTATCTTCACGTCTGTATATCTGTATGTATGTGAACTGAGGGTCGTCACTCACTAGTCGCTCATGAGGGAGGCGGTGTAGATCTGCTGGACAAGCGAGTCGTTATTGCAGCCCACTCCACCGCACACCTGGTTCTGACCGAACGAGGTGCGGTAATCGTGCCCATCCCGCACCACAAAGTACACGGGGGGTCCGGTGTGCAGGTACTCGCTTAGGTTCCCAAAATAATCCAAAACGTATGAATCCTGCAGGAGAAGCAGAGACCTTTATTATAATATTTATTGTTTTATTAATTCAAACTTTAATATAAAAGTGTTACCCATGTAAATGTATCTAAAAAAAAAAAAAAAAAACTAAACTAGACTACAATTTATATTATTTAGAAAATAAAAATAAATAAATAAATAAATAAATAAATAAAACCTATACATGATCAGTCAAAGACAGGTAGCGAAATTAAAATTCGTCTAGTATATTTTGATAAATACTTTCTATATCAAAAGTGGTGGATCAATTTAACTATTCAGTTTAAGCTGTACAAGGGGTTAGAATATTTAAATATATACAAACATTATCTGAAGTACATATTAAATTATTATAGCAAAATTATGAAAAAAAAAAATAATAATAAAAATAAATTAATTAAAAAAAAAAAAAAAAAAAAGGAAAAATTAACCCAAAATATTTTATTGTGATTGGGATATTACCAGAAATTCTAGAAGAGAGATTTGTATTGTAAGCTGTCTAAAATCATATTAATTACTGTATAATCTTGATGTCTACGAAAGTTACTGAATCGGAAGTCTAGCAATATTGATTTAACCTATTTCACCTATAAATAAAAAAAGAAAACGATAACAAATTAGTAGTTTATGATATAATACAAAAACAATTCTCTAGTATATAATAATTACATTAAAACATTCAGCATTTACATGTGTTGCTGAAACAAAAAGGATGATAATGTAAAATCTTACGTCAGGCATGGACAGCCTTTGATCCAGTCCAATTTCTACCTTGTCTATGACCGCTATGCTGAAGGAGACCATTCCCACGAACACAGCAACCTTAAAAAAACAAACATAAAAATGAAAACAGTAAAGGGTTAAACAACTAACATGACTTTAAAATACATTAGTTACCAGTCATACAAAAGTCTAGAAACAGAACTAAAGGGAATGTACAGTAATCAACTACCAGTGCATCACAGAAAAATCAGAATATCATTAAAAAGTTATTTTATTTCAGTAAATTCAGTTGAAAATGTGAAACTCATATTATATAGATGTATTAAACACAGAGTGATCTATTTTAAGTGTTTATTTCTTTTATTTTTGATGATTGTGGCTTATAGATAATGAAAACCCAAAAATCAGTGTCTCAGAAAATTAGATTATTATATATAAGATCCATTGGTACTTTTGGCAGGGTGGGCAGTGTGCCATGTCCTGCTGGAAAATGAAATCTGCATCTCCATAAAAGTTGTCAGTAGCAGAGGTTCAGCATGAAGTGCTGTAAGATTTTGACTTTAGTAACTTTACAACAAGAATACTGTTGATAAAACACAGTGGATCAACACAAGCAGATGACATGTCTCTCCAAACCATCACGGATTGGTGGAAACTTCACACTAGACCTCGAGCAACCATTTGATTTGTTGCCAATTGTGAAATGTACTCTTATTTTTACTATTTTAAAATTATTCAAGTGTAAATTCTTATATACAGCTCTGGAAGAAATAAAAAGACAACTTCAGTTTCTGAATCAGTTTCTCTGCTAGTGCTATTTATAGGTTTATGTTTGAGTAAAATTAACATTGTTGTTTTATTCTATAAACTACAGACAACATTTTTCCCAAATTCCAAATAAAAATATTCTCATTTAGAGCATTTATTTACAGAAAATGAGAAATGGCTGAAATAACAAAAAAAGATGCAGAGCTTTCAGACCTCAAATAATTCAAAGAAAACAAAACAAGTTCATATTCATGAAGTTTTAAGAGTTCAGAAATCAATATTTGGTGGAATAACCCTGGTTTTTAATCACAGTTTTCATGCATCTTGGCATCATGTTCTCCTCCACCAGTCTTACACACTGCTTTTGGATAACTTTATGCCCTTACTCCTGGTGCAAAAAATTCAAGCAGTTCAGCTTGGTTTGATTCCAGAGGTTTTCAATTTGACATTTAAACAATAAATTTCTTTCATTTTACCACTGACTACACTGCATTTCTGATGTACAGCACTCAGTAATAGTTTATAAAACACAGCAGATGTGACTTACCACCAGGGGGCGTACCCACTCATTCAGAATAAATGGAGCGTAGATTTTCTTGAAGAAGCGAAAGAGGATGCCTTCGGTTTTCTCCTGCTGTACCTCAGGCAGCTTCACGCAGCAGAGGATATCCAGCCGGTTCCTCTGCAGGGCAGGAGGAAGCAGAGTCAGGATACTGTGAGACTGGAGCAGTACGGGTAATCCCTAACAACATCATCATCTATAAACATCTCAAACAGCTGCAGCCGGGGCTTTCCTGACCCAGAGTATCTGATAGAATTAACCCACAACTCCCCAGAACTGAGATAATGAGGATTATCTTATTTCCACCTGTTTTAGCTGTTTAAAAGACTGCATTATTACATATATTCTGTATACAGTATAGAATCTCTCCACAGTAGTTAAAAGCATGCTACTATATAATATATATATATATATATATATATATATATATATATATATATATATATATATATATATGTATATAAATTAGGTAAAACTTTACAATAAGAGTACAGTAATTATAAGTACTAACTAGAGGTGTATCAGAGTACCAATACTCTGTTACTTAAGTAGATATGTTGGTTTTCTATAATTTACTGGAGTAATTATCATTTCTCAGACGACTTTTTACTTCCACTTCTTACATTTTCACTCAATTATCTGAACTTTCTACTCATTTCTACTCCTCATTTTAATAAAAATAGCCTCGTTACTCCTATTTCATTTCATCTTTCATTGTATCATTCAGTAAAACCTCTATCCAGATAAATCTCTCCATCCAGATAGAGTGAATCTGATTGTGATTGGATGAAGAGAAGGATAAACATATATCATTCCCACACCCGATTGGTTTATACAGTGATCCATCACACCTGCACATCACGCCCCCGTGCAGAGACTCGAGAGAACTCCAGACAAACTCCAGTCCAACTAAGCTTTAATAGCTTTAATATATTTACATTCTACTAAAATACATTCATTTACAATGAACATATATACAGGTGAAACTCTAGGGAACAGCCTAGTGCAAAATCCCAAATTATATTATCAACATTAACATTTTAATAGAACATAATTATAGTCATTATGGATTTTAGAAAAATGTGTTTTGGGGTTGGGGGGGTAACGGTGCATTATAGGACTATATGTGGTGCTGCCTAAGCTTTATTTTTTCCCTTTAATTACTTTTACTTTTATATTTTATTTTAAGTAGTTTTGAAACCAGTACTTAAACACTTTTACTTAAAGAGTAAAAAGCCTGAGTTGATAATTCTTCAACTTCTACAGAAGTATTTTAAACTCTAGTATCTACAATATACTAAAACCTACAGAGTAATGAACGTAGATACTTTGGTAGAGACCTAATTCATTAACTGACATTAGTTAGGATATTATTAATCATTGCAAAATTAATTTTTATTTACAACAATCTTAAGCGTTAAAATGTTTTAACGTTTATTAATGTTTTGTAGTGTCAATTATTATTAAGTTGAGGCATTACTTGACCATTTAACATGTTACGTTTACTGTCGGAAGTACTGTTATTTGTGACCCTTATTGTTAAATGTTACCAATATTTGTTTCGCAGGACCCCCAGCACATCACCAGGACCCTACATTAGACCCTCACCTCCTGCCTCTTGATGTCGAGACCCAGCAGAGAGACGAAGCAGCTGATCTGCAGGATGAAGTCGATGATTATGGCCAAACCGGCGAAGAAGGAGAACGTCTTCACTGCCGGCATGTGAGAGAGAGACCCTGCAGAGAGACGGGCAGAGAGTCAGATACAGAACCTAAACAGGACCATTCTGGAAGATTTACAGCTTTAGCAACTAAAGAAAACGCAATTCTTCCAGAAAACAGATTTTAAAAGATTAAAAGAAGTTTTTAGAGATGTCTTCAGAAGATGCTTCCATTTTTTTCACCACTGGATAAAATAAACAGCCTTCTATTTTTAAACGATAAAAGTGCGGTAACTTTTTTGCAAACTACTTCTTTTTTTTTTTTTACTCACCCAAATAAACTATGATTTTCATGAGAGAAATACAGCTCTGGAAAAAATTAAGAGACCACTATAGTTTCTGAATCAGTTTCTCTTTTTTTTCTATTTATATATGTTTAAGTAAAACTAACATTGCTTTTATTACTCCAAGTAAAATAAATTGTCATTTACAGCATTTATTTGCAGAAAATGAGAAATGGGCCTAGGACCCCCTGAGAAACTAATCAGATAAGTCCGGGTAGGACTTAAGGTGGGAGCGACGTGTTTTGAATTTCCTTAACGCTACTGGCAGAGAGAGAAAAAAAACTGTGCAACAGGCAAAACTGGCTGATAATAGGGGTACTCCTTTTCTTCAAACTTCTCTCTCACCTAAGAAAAAAGCCAGAGCTTCAGAGAACGAGGAGAGGAGCATGCTGGGAGCCACGTCTCCGAGGATACGGCCAATCTGCTGGTGCAGCTCCTCGTCCTGCATCCGCTCATCTCTCTGTATACAGAAAAAGAGGAATAAAAAACAGGTGATCGGCTTAAACCCACAGGTTCTTCTGTCAATTCAGCTGAGAAAATGTCAATCTGTTAACGCTCTGCTTCACATCCAGCAAACACTGTATAAAGCTTTAAAGCTCACCTTCCGTCGTTTTTTCTTTCATTTTAAAATGTCTAGTTGTGGTCTCTAGTATGAATGAATGACATGTGAGCCGTTTTTGTAAAAAAAAAGTGCTCAGGTGTCTCTGTATAGCTCTTTTTTAATGGACTGTTTTAGGGGTGTGTCCAAAATGACTGGATTCCAGCTTTGCTCATGAATATTCATACATGCAAACAGCATGCAAATATCTCTCCTCTGATTGGCTAGGAGCACTGCGACGCCCCTCCGCCGCTCTGCCGCTCACTGCCTCCCACCTCCTAACTGATGAGCGGTGATGTTGCGTCGCTTCAGCTCCGCCTCTGGGAGTTTCTCGAGCCAAGGTGGGCTGGTCTGTGAGTTTCTGCCTACGTAGGCAGAAAGATAATTCAAAATTCACCTGTTTTTCGGAGGGGGGGAGGGGGGATTTCTTTGCTTAGCTCCTGCAGACAACAAAGAGACCTACTGTATTCCACAAAAAACAAGAAAAATCGGATTTTCGCGGAAGGTGAGCTTTAAGGAACAGACTAATAAAGATCTGGTCTATTGCTGAGCTTTGTTTCAGCATGCAGATCTTTTAATAAGCCCCCAAAGACCCTATATACAGCATTTAAGCCCAAACTTCACTAGTACTGTCCTCTTAAAACATCATAATTCACTAATACAATTAAACTAATTAACATTAGACACAAAATAGAACAATGTGAGACATGCTAATCCAAATCATTCACAATTATTACAGCAGGGTTCTGTTCTCACCATTCTTCTTCTCTGCCTTTCTGATATTTTTCTTGGCCTGCCACTTCTGGGCTTAACAAGAACTGTCCCTGTGGTCTTCCATTTCCTCACTATGTTCCTCACAGTGGAAACTGACAGGTTAAATCTCTGAGACAACTTTTTGTATCCTTCCCCTGAACAACTATGTTGAACAATCTTTGTTTTTAGATCATTTGAGAGTTGTTTTGATGAGCCCATGATGCCACTCTTCAAAGGAGATTCAAATAGGAGAACAACTTGCAATTGGCCACCTTAAATACCTTTTCTCATGATTGGATACACCTGGCTATGAAGTTCAAAGCTCAATGAGGTTACCAAACCAATTTTGTGCTTCAGTAAGTCAGTAAAAAGTAGTTAGGAGTATTCAAATCAATAAAATGATAAGGGTGCCCATACTTTTGCTCCGGTCAAATTTTGGTTTAATGCATATTGCACATTTTCTGTTAGTACAATAAACCATATTTCAATCCTGAAATATTACTGTGTCCATCAGTTATTAGATATATCAAAATGAAATGGCTGCTGCAAACACCCAAATATTTAGAACTAAAATGATTAAGATTAGAAGGGGTGCCACAACTTTTTCATATGACTGTAGGTCTAAAATGAATCAGATAAATGTTGACACAATTTTTTCAATAATAAAATGTGTGTCAGATCCTGAGATCGCTATTGGGCAGGGCTAAATTACTGAATTAACTCTGAGCTGATGTATTTGTTAGCTCAACATAGATTTGTAGACCAAACTCTACAAACACTTTTCCAAAACTATCTGGGTATTTTTATTTTTCTAAAACTTACCCAGGCCTAGAAATTGCTATTTTTAAATTCTATAACTTTTTCTTCAGGTTTTTCATGACCGTACAAACCCTGTGTAGCTGGAGCTGCTGCAGCTTTCTTAGCCAGCTGGCTAACTCCTGAAGTCTCTCACAGAAACCTCTGCAGGTGCAGATTAAAACAGATTACATTGATTAAAATGATCTTAACTGTAAATGTAGCCTCATATACTCATAGTAAATGGATGTAATAAACACACAATGTGATCTATTTTAAGTGTTTATTTCTTTTATTGTTGATGATTTTGGCTTACAGCTAATAAAACTCAAAAAATCAAGTCCTGCTGGAAAATGAAATCCACATCCCCATAAAAGTTGTCAGCAGCAGAGGGAAGCATGAAGTGCTGTAATTTGATGATTTTGTGGGAAAACAAAACTGCACTGACTTTAGACTTGATAATAAAACACAGTGGATCAACACCAGCAGATGACATGTCTCTCCAAACCATCACTGATCATCAGTAAATTTTACATTTCATTTGTAAATGAAGGGAGAAATCAGAGTCTGGAGGAAGAGTGGAGAGACACACAGTCCAAACTGCTCTAGTGGTCTAGTGTGAAGTTTCCACCAATCAGTGATGGTTTGGATAGACACGTTTGTCATCTGCTGGTGTTGATCCACTGTGTTTTATTATCAAGTCTAAAGTCAGTGCAGTGTCTATTAGAAGATTTTACAGTTTAAAAAAAGTTGAATGTGATTTTTCGCTTCAACAAATACCTAGACGAAAACAGCGCAGACTTTCACACTGACGCTTTAGGCTAATTCAGGCAGAAGGAGAAGTGAAACTTCTTCCACAAACATCCTTCATAAACCCACACAAATATGCAAACCTAAACAAAACAGGTGTACAGACTAAAGCAACAGCAACACAACCTTCAACCTCCACCTCTATAATAAAAACACTGAGATCGCAAAGGTCCTATATAAGAACTGCTTCCTTATACTTCTAGTAAAACATTAATAAAATGTATAATATACAGCTCAGGGGAAAAAAATAAGAGAGCACTTAAAAATTATGATTTTTTTTTTTTTTTATTTTACCAAATTGAAAACCTCTGGAATATAATCAAGAGGTTTTCGGATGGATGATCACAAACCATCAAACCACCAAACTGAACTGCTTGAAGTTTTGCACCAGGAGTAAAGCAGCATAAAGTTATCCAAAAGCAGTGTGTAAGACTGGTGGAGGAGAACATGATGCCAAGATGCATGAAAAAAACTGTGATTAAAAACCACCAGGGTTATTCCACCAAATATTGATTTCTGAACTCTTAAAACTTTATGAATAAGAACGTGTTTTCTTTGCATTATTTGAGGTCTGAAAGCTCTGCATCTTTTTTTTTTGTTATTTCAGCAATTTCTTATATTCCGCAAATAAATGCCCTAAATGACTAAAATATTTTTGGGGGATTTGGGAGAAATGTCGTCCGTAGTTTATAGAATGAAACAACAATGTACATTTTACTCAAACATAAACCTATAAATATCAAAATCAGATAAACTGATTCAGAAACTGAAGTGCTCTCTTAATTTTTTCCAGAGCTGTATATAGGTCAGGCCACTAACCTGGAAAGTCTGCACGATGATGAAGATGTTGTCCACCCCCACAGCGAGAACCAGGAAGGGGATGACCTCGATGACGATGAGGGTGAGGGGAACACCAGCGTAGCTGAAGATCCCCAAAGAGCTGATCACCGAGCTCAGAACGATCAGGATCCCTGCTATCCCCAGAGAAATCTTAGAGTC
Source organism: Astyanax mexicanus (assembly GCF_023375975.1). NCBI lineage: Eukaryota > Metazoa > Chordata > Actinopteri > Characiformes > Acestrorhamphidae > Astyanax > Astyanax mexicanus. The sequence goes on along the minus strand of NC_064411.1, from coordinate 52,216,901 downwards.
CACCTGGAAACCACATGAACGTAAAATAATACATGTTATTAAACACAGCTAAGACAATTTTAAAGGAATAATCAAATATTTAGCACCCAAAATTATTCAGCAAAAAAGGGCAAAAATAACTTTCATGTCTGGCCAAATAAGTAAAAAAAAAAAAAAAAAAACTTTATTTATTGATTTATTTTAAGTCATATAGCACTGTTCTCCAGCAAACAGTAGGCAAAAGGGCATGTTTAAGTTCATTTCTACGCTCTACTCTTGCAAATGAAATTAAATAAAGCATTCAGTATTACTTATTATACTCTGTATTATCTTCCCACAAGGCTAGAAAAGCAACTTTAAATTGTTTGCCAAAGAGCTGACAACTAATCTACTCTTATCTGTATACATCTCTCATGACTTGAGCTGCACTGCTGAGGTAAATCTACGATTAGAATAGTAGTACCAAGGTAAATGTGTGACTGAAGTAGCAATGCTGGAGTAAATAAATGCATTGTGCTCTGTTGGTTTGTCTGTTGGAATGTTAAAAACATTAAATCACCTTATTTTTTACAAGTTGTGATGCTCATTGCTATCTTACACCCATCTAACAGTCTATTTTAAGACTTTAAATGCAGCTTTGGAAAAATAAAAATAAGAGACCACTTCAGTTTCTGAATCAGTTTCTCTGATTTTGCTATTTATAGGTTTATGTTGGTATGTGAGTACAATGAACATTGTTGTTTTATTCTATAAACTACTCACAACATTTCTCCCAAATTCCAAATAAAAATATTTTAGTCATTTAGAGCATTTATTTACAGAAAATGAGAAATGGCTGAAATAACAAAAAAGATGCAGAGCTTTCAGACCTCAAATAATGCAAAGAAAACAAGTTCATATTCATAAAGTTTTAAGAATTCAGAAAAATCAATATTTGGTGGAATAACCCTGGTTTTCAATCAGAGTTTTCATGCATCTTGCATAAAAAGCATGTTCTCCTCCTCCAGTCTTACACACTGCTTTTGGATAACTTTATGCTGCTTTACTCCTGGTGCAAAAATTCAAGCAGTTCAGTTTGGTGGTTTGATGGCTTGTGATCATCCATCTTCCTCTTGATTATATTCCAGAGGTTTTTAATTTTCAATGTGGTCTCTTATTTTTTTTTCCCAGAGCTGTAGGTGTATTTATGTATGGCTCGATCAGACGGAAGTTATAGAGAGTGTTGTTACTGCTGACAGGTTGGAAACGTATGAAAAAACAAGAAATGCAGCCTTTGAAAGAATTTCGTGAATGAAAGGCGTATCTCACCAGCAGGGTCTGGAAGCTGTGGATGTGGCCCAGGGCCAGGGAGACGTAGATGAACATGATGACATAGCTGACTAAAATGGTGCTGATGTCGCTGTTGCTTTCGCGGTCGATCTCATCCTCGATGCTGCGCTCCGAGCTGAAGGCGATGGTGAGGTTTGGGTTGCTGTAGTTCTTCATAAAGCTGATGAACCTGAGAACAGAGGAGGAGGAGGAAGAAGAGGAAGAGGAGGAGGAGGAGAAGAAGGAGGTACAGGTTAGATTAGGGCTGTGTAGTAGCATATCACAGTTCGATATAAAATACTGTCAGAATATTGCACAGCTTTAACTAAAAGGTGACGAAGCTTTTATTAATCCCAAAATTAGTTCTCTTAAAGGAGAACTCCAGTGTAAAATTGACTTTTGTTGTAGTAAAACATGATAAAGAGTACTAATCTTTGTTGAATAGCCCACCTTCGTTCTCCCGCAGCTTTCTGATATCCAGTAATTTCTTACAATTTGTCCAAACATGCTTTAGAATGGGTTTTAATGGGGCATATTTTGCCCCTGCAGATAAATAGCTTTTTACACACAGCTATTCAGGCTCAAAGTTGCTCCACACCTCATTGGTAGATTCTGGAGAGCCCTGACATTTAAAATGAGGCATTAATAATCTTAAAAGTGCACAAGAAGCTTATTAAAAACCACCGTTTACAACCTATAGCGTAACCTATTCTCTGGGTGCCATCATTTGGTTATGCTACGGGTTGTAAACAGTGTTTCTTTTTTTAAATAAGCTTCATCGTTTTAAAAGTCAGGGCTCTCCAGATTGATAATAGTAAAAGGCAAATTATGCCTCATATCATCCAATTTAAAGCATGTTTGGACTGTAACAAAAATTACTTGATCTTGGAAAGCTGTGAGAGAACTGAGATGGGCTATTCAACAAAGTTTAGTACTTTTGATGAAGAAAAAATGGTAAAAAGTCAATTTTACACCACAGTTCTCTTTTAAATTGATATTTAGGAACTCAGTTAGTTATGCAAGCCTAAATTCTGTATTAAATATTTGACAAAGAGTTTCCTGTTTCCAGTCAGACTGATAAAAAAAAAACTGAATTCATAATTTAAAGTACTTACTCTTTCTCCCAGGCGAGAGCTTTCCCCCGTTTTTCTGTGTTGTTAAGGTAGTTGGCAACAGGCAAGGTGAGCACGAGAGCAGTGGCGTTGTTATAGTCTGTGCCTAAAATAAGAAAAGAGTATTTTTAATACAGAGAATAGTTAACAACAGTTTTCAACATTCAAAAAATGTGATCAATAAACCATACAGACCTTCATAACCTCCAAGCACCAGCCAGGGGAAAACAGGGCCGCCAAAAGTACCCATGCAGGGGTCGTGGAAAGTACTCATGTCATCAAGGGCTACTGGGTTACTAGAGTAAACAGAGACAAATAAAGAGAAAGAAAGAAAGAAGTGAGACAATGCTTAATACAAAAAAAAGAGAAGAAATAATGAACATAAGCAACAATAGAAAAGATATAGCTGCAAGTCGTAAGTAGCAATTACAGGGGCACAAGTACAAGTACCAAGCAAAGCAACAACAAAGATTTGCAGATGAAAATCAACTGAGAACACTTTTATACCAGAACCTAAAGGGATGATGTGTAAAAAGTTCAGAGCAGAATAAAAAACGTATCTTTGGATATTTGTGGGAGGAGCTTAGTCATTCTAGTGACTTCTAGTGTACCTCACCTGCCAGCACCTGGTCAAGCTATGGCCCTCACCTGACGAGACCGGGCCCTCCCCTGACGAGAACGGGCCCTCACCTGACGAGACCGGGCCCTCCCCTGACGAGAACGGGCCCTCCCCTGACGAGAACGGGCCCTCACCACATAGTATCATACCTGACAAGACCTGGCCCTCACCTGACAAGACCTGGCCCGCACCTGACAAGACCTGGCCCTCATCACATAGTATCATAACTGACGAGACCTGGCCCTCACCTGACGAGACCCGGCCCTCACCTGACGAGACCCGGCCCTCACCTGACGAGACCCGGCCCTCACCTGACGAGACCCGGCCCTCACCTGACGCGACCCGGCCCTCACCTGACGCGACCCGGCCCTCACCTGACGCGACCCGGCCCTCACCTGACCAGACCTAGTCATCACCTGACCAGACCTGGCATTTACCACATAGTATCATACCTGACAGCACCTGGCCATCACCTGACCAGACCTGGCATTTACCACATAGTATCATACCTGACAGCACCTGGCCCTCACCTGACGAGACCTGGCCCTCACCTGACGAGAACAGGCCCTCACCTGACGAGAACGGGCCCTCACCTGACGAGAACGGGCCCTCACCACATAGTATCATACCTGACAAGACCTGGCCCTCACCTGACAAGACCTGGCCCGCACCTGACAAGACCTGGCCCTCATCACATAGTATCATAACTGACGAGACCTGGCCCTCACCTGACGAGACCTGGCCCTCACCTGACGAGACCTGGCCCTCACCTGACGAGACCTGGCCCTCACCTGACGAGACCCGGCCCTCACCTGACGAGACCCGGCCCTCACCTGACGAGACCCGGCCCTCACCTGACGAGACCCGGCCCTCACCTGACGCGACCTGGCTCTTACCTGACACTTCCTGACACTCACCTGACCAGACCTAGTCATCACCTGACCAGACCTGGCATTTACCACATAGTATCATACCTGACAGCACCTGGCCATCACCTGACCAGACCTGGCATTTACCACATAGTATCATACCTGACAGCACCTGGCCCTCACCTGACGAGACCTGGCCCTCACCTGACGAGACCTGGCCCTCACCTGACGAGACCTGGCCCTCACCTGACGAGACCTGGCCCTCACCTGACACTTCCTGACACTCACCTGAGAAGACCTGGCACTCACCTGACCCTTACCTGGCCCTTAACACATAGTATCATACCTGACAACACCTGGCCCTCACCTGACAAAACATGGCCAAGACCTGGCCAAGACCTGGCCCTCACCTGACGAGACATGGCCCTCACCTGACGAGACATGGTCCTCACCTGACACTCACATGACACTTCCTGACACTCACATGACACTTCCTGACACTCACCTGACAAGACCTGGCACTCACCTGACAAGACCTGGCACTCACCTGACAAGACCTGGCACTCACCTGGCCCTTAACACATAGTATCATACCTGACAATACCAGGACATGGACCTCACCTGACCAGACCTGGCATTTACCACATAGTATCATACCTGGAAAGACCTGGCCCTCATCTGGCTGACAACCTATCCGGTGAGCACCACATAACATCCGGTGCACAAAATGTAGCATCTTTTGTCCCTTCGGGGGCTCCGTACAAAAACAGTGCATAGGCACGTATTCATAAAACAGTTTATAGCATGAATCTATCTACTACTCAGAGATCTGGTTTACACTGTGCACTAATGAGGAACAGAGAAGGGAAAACACCTGCAACCACAACAATCCCTATTGTGGAGTTCACCACAACTATTGTGTCGATGACATCACTACCATCTCTAACAGAGAACTATTCCCAACAAATAACAATAAATAAGTGAATAAATGATGAAAACTCACCTCGCGCAGTACATAAAGTGGGTGTGGTAATCAAAGTATATTAAGAACGGATCAGAATTTGTGTGGTTCAGGACGTCAGGGTCGTTCTGGAAGTAATTGAGCATGCTCAGAATGGTGCAGTTGTTGTTGTAGGGAGCCAGGGGAGATATGCAGATGTCCTGCAGGGTCACGTTCTCGCCGTTATAATCCGCCACCAGGTTCTCTATATCAGTCTGGAGATCCAGAATCTGCAGGAGAAGAGGAAGAAGGAAGACCAGGGGTTTATTTTTTATGTTTTTATATAGAACAGGCATTACCTGAAAGTTAAAAATAATGAACAAAGTCATCAGATCACACAATCCTGCGGTACTTCCCCAGTATCACATCTCCTTTCAGTCGAAAAACAAGACTTTTTGGTTAAAATTTAGGTACGACAGCTGCTCTTTACAGTGTGTAAACATATAATAATAATAATAAACAGAAGAAATACATAATACATATATTATATATAAATACATAAATATCCACCGGATTTTTCGCATTTTAAGGATTTTTCACACTTAAAATTCTTTAATTTTCCCCAAAATCATCAGTGTGCCTTTTAATCTGATGTGTCTTATGTATGAATTTTACCAGTCAGGTATAAAGGAGCCACTCAACTGAAGTACAGAGTTACACAGGAGTTTCAGTGAAGTTTTTCCAGCACCAAGGCTGGAGTAGCATTAGCATTAGCCGCTAACTGCTCAGCCTGTAAGCTGCTGCTAACTCTGGCTTGCACTGCTGGAGCAGCATCAACATTAACTGCTAACCACGCTAAGCGCTAGCTCTTTCTCTGTTCAGATGTCAGTATTATTGGCCTGTAGCCTGCTGTTAGCCATAGCTAGCACTGCTGGAGCAGCATTAGCATTAGCCAATAACTGCTATTTCCCTGCTCAGAGGTGAGTACTATCAGACTGTAGTCTGCTGTTAACCCCGGCTAGCACTGCTGGAGCAGCATTAGCATCACATGCTTACCGTTCTAGGCACTAGCTCTTTAGCAGTTCAGTGATCAGTATTATCAGCCTGTTGCCTGCTGTTAACCCTAGCTAGAACTGCTTGAGCAGCATTAGCATTAGCCAATAACTGCTATTTCCCTGCTCAGAGGTGAGTACAATCAGGCTGTAGTCTGCTGTTAACCCTGGCTAGCACTGCTGGAGCAGCATTAACATCACATGCTTACCGTTCTAGGCACTAGCTCTTTAGCAGTTCAGTGATCAGTATTATCAGCCTGTTGCCTGCTGTTAACCCTAGCTAGAACTGCTTGAGCAGCATTAGCATTAGCCAATAACTGCTATTTCCCTGCTCAGAGGTGAGTACAATCAGACTGTAGTCTGCTGTTAACCCTGGCTAGCACTGCTGGAGCAGCATTAACATCACAGACTAACCATGCTAGGCGCTAGCTTTTTCACCATTTAAAGGTCAGTATTATCGGCCTGTAGCCGGCTGCTAACCCTGGCTAGCACTGCTGGAGCAGCATCAACATTAACCGCTAACCGCGCTAGGCACTAGCTCTTTAGCCGTTCAGTGGTCAGTTTTATCAGCCTGTTGCCTGCTGCTAAGCCAGGCTAGCACTGCTGGAGAAGCATTGGCATTAGCAATAGCTGCTAACTGTGCTTAGCACTAGCTCTTTTATCGTTCAGATGTGAGAATATCGGACTGCAGTCTGCATGTTTACCATGTTAAAACAAGCTACGTAGTACGAACCCTAGCTAATATCACCTTGGTTTACCAGAAAACTCAAGGTTCCTCAGTGTAGCGCTGTTGGGCAGCATTGGCCGCTAACCAATAGCTGTTAGCCAGCTGAGGCTAAACGGGAGCACTTTACTTACCCAAAAAACAGTTTTCAGGAGAGAAATCTGTGTAGATTAACATCCAGCACTCGTTTGACTTTAAAATAACTTTTTTTTTCTAGTTCATTACAGGTTTGCTTACTTAGCTTAGCCTTACCTAACTTATTTAACGTTACCCCTCACCACTTAGCGGCAAGACCTGCTGAATTAGATTGAAAACCTGGCGACACCCATGTTCCTTACTAGTGTCCCATAAAAAAAAATAGAGTATTATTAGCTAGTATAGCAGCACACAGATTTACTGTTCTCTGACAATAACTCAACACACCATTGATGTCTACATAGTTGGCTTTTCAACACGTTTCACTTGAGGATGCCCCACAGATGCTCAATTAGACTTACTTTGCCTCACAAAGACATCTGTAAAGTCATCTTAGAGGTGTGTTTAGGGTTGTTATAGTGTTGAAAATCTGCTTTGCCGTACAGTGATGCTACCACCACCATGCTTGAAAGTAGGCAAGGGACAGCAGTCTTGGTACTCCTTACCAGTGAATCACCACACATGTTGGACACCATCTGCGCCAAACTAGTTTATCTTGATCTCGTCAGATCACAAAACACGAAGCCTTAATCACTAGTCTTCAGCATACTTTTTGCATGCTTTCGTGTGTGTAAGCTTCAGAAGAGGCTCCCTTTTGGGATGACTGACATGCAGAAAGTGTTGATGCAGTGTGTGGCATATGGTCTGACCACTGTAAACCACTCCAAATGATCCAGAATGCAGCAGCACGTCTGGTCTTCAACCAACCAAAACGGGCACGTCACCCCGCTGCTCATTGAGCTCCACTGGCTACCAGTTGATGCTCGCATCAAATTCAAAACTCTTACAATCGCCTACAAGGTGATGACAGAACAGGCTCCTTCCTACCTGCACTCGCTCCTGAAGGCTTACGCTACCTCCCGGCCGCTGCGCTCCTCCAGTGAACGTCGCCTCGCTTTGCCAAAAACTCACACAAAGCAATCCAGACTGTTCTCATACAGAGTTCCCCAATGGTGGAACAAACTACCTTCCACTACCAGATCAGGAGAATCTCTCGCTATCTTTAAGAGACTCCTGAAGACAGAGCTCTTCAAAGAGCACTTACTCTCCTAACACCTCTAACTAACTACCTTCCACTACCAGATCAGGAGAATCTCTCGCTATCTTTAATAAACTCCTGAAGACAGAGCTCTTCAAAGAGCACTTACTCTCCTAACACCTCTAACACACTAACTACTTCTAACCCCATTTCCTTCTTCCCCTTCTTCACTTCTCTATCCCTTTATTTCCCTTCGACCTCCTTTAAGCCCTATCTAAAAATGGGTTATCTAAATTCCTATTACTTTGTACTTCATTATTGTAAGTCGCTTTGGACAAAAGCGTCTGCCAAATGAAATGTAATGTAATGTAATGTAATGTAATGTATTCCTCGCACATCCTCAACCTCTGCAGCAATGCTGGCAGCACTTATGCAACTATATATAAGGTATCTTAATATCAGACATATGAACCCCTACATTTTTTAAAGTGTTCTAAAACTGCATCTAAAAACCATATAAAAAGAATCCCACCTGATGAAGCAGAGAGATGTTGAATATTGGAGCGAAGGGAATGTTCGGTCCAGATGTGGTCTCGAAGATGAACCAGTCGGTCCAGGGCGTGGTGATGATGAGCTGCTCCGTTCGGAAGAAAGGTCCAAAGTGCTGGTCGAAGTAGTCCTTCTCCTGCCTGGCCTGGCTGTGGGGGGCCGACCACAGCTCCACGGGGTCCGTGGTGACGCGCATGCGGGCCAGACCTGAGGAGCAGCCGCCCACAAACACCAGGCTGAACAGGATTACCAGCAGGGGGTGCCGCACACAGAACGAACCCCATAGGCTGAAGCAGACGCGGAGGCTGTTCTCGAAGCGCTCACCCACAGACTCGCAACAGGTGGCCTGATCTGCAATAAACAAACCATAAAAGAAACAACGAGCTTAATTAGCTGTTAGAAACTAAAATTATGATCATAAAACTTTAACAAAAGCCATTTATTCAGCTCTGTAATATAGCTCTGTGGCCTAAACTGACATTGTGACAAATTGCAATACATTACAGGAAGCATAGGGGGCAGTATAGCTCCTGTTTCACTATTAAAGACTGAAGACAATTAAAAAGAAAGAGAACTGTTGCAGCTCTATTAGGCCCATCACAACAATTACAATATATTAAAAGACTCAAATACAACAGAAATAGATTAAACAATTAAATAATTAATTTAACCTCCTTAACATGATTGAGCTAATAATAAAATATAGATAGAGAGAGATAGAGAGAGATAGTGATAGATAGAGATAGATAGAGATAGATAGAGATAGTGATAGAAATAGAGAGAGATAGAGATAGATATAGAAAGATAGAGAGATAGATAGAGAGATAGATAGATAGAGAGATAGATAGATAGAGAGATAGATAGATACATATAGATAGATAGAGAGATAGAGAGAGAAAGATATAGATAGAGATGGAAACACAGATAGATAGATAGATAGATAGATAGAGATAGAGAGAGAGATAGAGAGAGAGATAGACAGAGATAGATAGATAGATAGATAGATAGATAGAGTGATAGATAGATAGATAGATAGAGTGATAGAGAGATAGATAGAGTGATAGAGAGATAGATAGAGTGATAGATAGAGTGATAGAGTGATAGATAGATAGATAGATAGATAGAGTGATAGAGTGATAGATAGAGAGATAGATAGATATATAGAGAGATAGATAGATAGAGAGATAGAGAGATACATATAGATAGATAGAGAGATAGATAGAGATGGATATAGATAGAGATGGAAACAGAGATAGATAGATAGATAGATAGAGAGAGATAGAGAGAGATAGAGAGAGAGATAGACAGAGATAGAGATAGATAGATAGATAGATAGATAGATAGATAGATAGATAGAGTGATAGAGAGAGTGATAGAGAGATAGACAGAGATAGAGAGATAGATTGTATTTTATTTATGTTTTATTTATTAAGGATGTTTAAAAAATATGTACATTCCAATTCTAATGTCAAACTTAAATTACAAATAAAATAAATGTAATTTAAAAGGGTGTATTTGGATTATTAGGCTATTATTCTTTTATTAGAATCAAAATAGAAGCAAAATATTGTCCTAAAATGACGACATTTATCAAAATATGTTTCTCCCAGTATATCAGCCAAACAAATACAGTTATTGTGACAGGCCTAAGCCCTATTATGGCTGCACAATACATTGCTTCAGCATTGTTATCGCAATATGTGCACATGTACAACAGTCACATTTCAGGGTTTGCAGTGTCTATTCTTGTGTCTTCTTATTTGATAAAAAAAAAAAAAGAAAATTTACATTTTTCTTATGTTTTAGTACTAAAACAATAAATAATTGCAATAAAAATACTATTTTTTTATTTTATACAAAAAAAAAAAACATTTTAAGGCAATAATAATCTGATAACATACTTTCACAATAGTCCAAATACAAATTACTTTTAAAAAAGTAGTGAACTAATATTTATATTAGATATAAAACATATTCTGGTTTGTTCACTAAATAATTTCATATGTTTTTCCTTATAGTTCGGATGACTACCGTAATTACTATATTACTGAGTGCACCTGAATCTAAACCACACACATTAATTTAAAATATATGTACATATATTCAGGAGCGGCCTGGATAAGTTTCCCTTTTAATGGGATTAAATGGGATATGTACACAAACTACGTTACATACCGCAAAATACATATACATATATACAAATAGCTCTGGAAATAAATGAAGAGAACACCTAAAAATTATGAGTTTCTTTGATTTTACTGCTGAACTGCTTGAAATGTTGCACCAGGAGTAAAGGCATAAAGTTATCTAAAAGCAGTGTGTAAGACTGGTGGAGGAGAACATGCTGAGACGCATGATAACTGTGATTAAAACAAAAAAAAAAAGTGTTACTCCACCAAATATTGATTTCTGATCTCTTAAAACTTTATGAATATGAACTTGTTTTCTTTGTATTATTTGAGGTCTGAAAGCTCTGTATTTTTTTTGTTATTTCAGCCATTTCTAATTTTCTGCAAATAAATGCTCTAAACGACAATATTTTTATTTGGAATTTGGGAGAAATGTTGTCTGTAGTTTATAGAATAAAACAGCAATGTTCATTTTACTCAAACATAAACCTATAAATAGCAAAATCAGAGAAACTGATTCAGAAATTCAGAAAGTGCTCTCTTAATTTTTTTTCCAGAGCTGTAGATATTAGCCGCATTTAAACAGTGTTAAAAAAGGAGTGGCTTATAACCTGGACATTATGGTAGTATTCATCTACAATGCAGAACAATTTAAAATAGTGATCAGGGTTCATAGATTTTGTGATAAAGAAATTTTCATGACTTTTACATGACTTTTTCACGTCTTTAAGGCAAATTTTCATGAAACTACGATTTTAAATCAGTGCAGACATGGACAATAAAACCAAAAATTGATTATAGTAGGTCTAAAATGACTTTGACACAATTTTTAATAATAAATTATGTCAGATACTGAGAACTCCATTGTGTAGGGCTAAGTTAGGTATTCGAGTACCACTTTAAAATAAGACTACGTTTATAAAGGGTTTATAAATGGTTTACAGTTAGTTTATTAAGGGTTACTATTTAGCCTTAAAATGCCTTAAAAATCATTAATAATCAGTTATAACACATACGTAGAAAAGGCAACAATATAGATGGCTGTGGGTTCACTATTGGCAAACAAAAGATCATTGTTGCCCTTTCTATGTATGTGTTATAACTGATTATTAATGATTTTTAAGGCATTTACAACTTAATTAGTAACCATTAATAAACTAATTGTAAACCATTTATAAACCCTTTATAAATATAAACCCTCTTTTTTTAAAGTGGTACCGGTATTTGTTACTCAAAGTTACTCAAAAGATTTTATCCATCAATAAATGGAAACACAAAGATTTGTAGACCAAATTTCCATGCCTTTTCCAAAACATTTGGGGTATTTTTATTTTTCCAAGCCTGAAAATTACTATTTTTAAATTCCATGACTTTTCCAAGTTTTTCATGACTGTACAAACCCTAAATGACAAAATACTGAATTTAGAGCGTGTCCAAACTTTGGAATGACCATGATTTAGTTGATCTGGACCAACACCGGCCAGTTCTTTTGGTCAAACCAAGTTTTGAAGTAGTTTTCTGCCCTTTTTTGAATCAGACCAAAAAAAAAAAAAAAAAAGTCTGGAGATTCAGACCAAACAAGGTAATGAAAGCTCGGTATATTAACACCAAATGTGTTTTGTCACTTAACTACATTAGTAGAGGAAAAACTGCCAGCCTGAACCACCCCACACAATAACCACCTCTGCAGTGGAAATGCAGAAATGCTAGAAGATGAAACTGAAAAACCCTTTTTGAAGAACTGAGAGCGTTGTTTTCACCGCGGCAGTGAGCTGAAAAGACACAATAAGCTCCCTCTGTTTGCATACAGAGACAGTGATGTGGTTTACCGGGTGATTTGTCAGGGTCATTATTCAGAGAGAGCGGCTGGGTGCTGCCCTGGATGGGGCCGTACTCAGACGTGATGGTCCTCTTTCTGAAACAGTGGCAGAGAAATGCAATTATTAGTAAAAATCCAACATTGTAAATGAATAGTGAAGTGATTCAGACTATAAAAGGAACACATAAGGAATCATTTAGTAACTTAAAAGTGTTAAACAAACCATAATACTCTGTGAAGAAGCATTTAGGTGCTCTTTTTATCTGTGGAGCTGTTTGTTAACTTGTGGTTTCTGAGGCTGGTAACTCTGATAAACTTATCCTGTACAACAGAGATAACTCTTGCTCTTGCTCTAAGTTTCCTGGGGTGGTCCTGATGAGTGCCAGTTTAATCATTTTCATATTTTTGTTGGTCTTTGCAGTGAATGCACTTTAGGAAATTCTTTCAAAGTTCTTGAAATGTTTAATTTCTTAAAGTATTTTATTTGCTTTATTTAGTTGAGTAGTTTTTGCTTCTCATAATCTGGATTAAAGCATTTCTCAAATATTCACTATTCACTGTATACCTGTAACTCTACCTCTTCACTACTTTACTTTAACTGATGCTCTCAAACACTTTATTAAGAGACAAGAAATCAGCACAGCTGTTAACTGAAAGCCTGAATTCCAGGTGACTCTACCTCATAAAGCTGACTGAGAAAATCCAGCCAAGCTGTACAAAACTAAGGTGCTACTTTGAAGAATCTAAAAGGTTATAAAACATATTCTGGTTTGTTTAACACGGTTTTTAGTTTACTAAATGATTTCAAATGTTTTTCTTCACAGTTTGGATGATTTTAACATTATACTTCAATGCAGAACATTTTAAAATAAAGAAAAAAAACGTAACTAAATTTACAGTGTGTCCAAAAGTAATTATATTAATTCTACACTTACGACAGATGAAGTCGACAAACCTTGATATTATTGGTGCAAGTAATTTGCTTTATTACTCCTTCACTGGAGCTATGAGGTTATGCAGCTCCCTATGCTATATCAACTTATCTTAACCCCTTAAACCCTGTGTGCAGACACACTTCAATTTTGAGGTCAAATTAATAAAAAGTGAGTGAAAAATATTTTTGGTCATCTAGTATAGTAAAACGGCTAAATACAAAAAGAGAAAATGTGCTGGAAAACCTAACTTTTAAAACTTTACAATCAAAATTTCAGAAAAAATAAATTTAATTTTTGCATTGTGTAACTAAAGAAAATAATATAATCCAACTTACTTTAGTTACACAATGCAAATAGGTAAGAAAAAAAGACAGAAATTTATTTTTTCTGAAATTTTGATTGTAAAGTTCAAAATTGAAAAAAAAAAAAATTAATTAATTAATTATATATATATATATATATATATATATATATATATATATATATATATATATATATATATATATATATATATATATATAAATTGAACACACTTTCCTAAATTTTTGTTTTGTACTTCTGATTAGATGATTCAATTTTTTGCAACTTTTGAATTTTGTAAAAAAATATATATTTATATATTATAATCCAACTTACTTCTGTTACCAAATGCAAAAATTAAAATTGTTTTTTTTTTTCACTAAATTCTGTTTAGTTAACTCCTTAAACCCCTGTGTTTAAACACACATTATGCAATATTGAACTACTGCAATTAACACTACTGCCATTTAGCATCAATTTCACAAAACCTAACTAAACTAAATAGGAGAGGTGGCTGTCAGTGAGAGACGATAAACTGCAAGTTTAAGTTCATTTTTATACCCTGGTCACACAAATGGAACATAATAATGTGCTCTGCATCATTTATTATGCTTACTAAGAGATTATTTCCTCTTTACACCCTTTATTTCCCACTTAATGGGTTAAATTACCAGAAATAATTAACAATGGCTTCTGCATTAGAGCTATACGTAAATAAAGCTTAACCTACTTTAAAGAATGTGCTATTATTCCATGTTAATCCTCACCTGTAGCACCAGGCTCCCAGCAGAGCGACGATGAAGACAAAGAGGAAGGACACGTAGGAGACCCACATGATGACGGTCATGGCGTCCAGGCCGAGGATGGTCCAGGGAGGGCGGACCGGAGGAGGGATGGGTTTGGGGCCACAGGCTTTACTGCAGTCCTGACAGGAGCACGGCCCAGACCCATCATCCAGAGACTCCGTACAGCCAAACGTGTCATTATTCATCAGGGTCATCCCGGCAGGAGGACCTGAAAAAGTGCAATATTTAATATCATTTAGCAGCAAAATCCTTTTTAACTCCTTTATAACATTATAAATTCATTTAATCCATCTTTCTTTCCTCCCTCAATTCTTATTCCCCGTTGTAACTAAAGTTGTAAATGAGATTTTATGATATTTCAGAAATTTAGGTACCAGGATATTTGGCCAGTTATCATGTTCTGACAATTTGAGGCTAAATTTAAACTTTATTACATTTTTCTTAATTTTTGCTGAAATTCTGATAGTGAAGTGCAAAATACAAAAAAAATATAAAAATGGGAAAAAAAACCGGATGAAAAAAAAATTAAGATATATGTTTTCCACCAAATTTTCTATTTTTGCATTTAGCATTAAAAGGTCAGAAAATGAAACACATTTTCCCAAATTTTAGTTTTGCAACTGATTCAGATTTTTTTCTATTTTTGCAAACTATATAAAAACTAGCTTTGTTACCAGATGCAAAAATAGAACAAAAATCTGAATCAACTGTAAAACTAAAATATGAGAAAATGTGTTCAATTTTCCCAAATTGACTTAAAAAAAATAATTTAATCTATACTATACTAAAAAAAAAAAACAAACAAAAAAAAACATAAAATGTTCTATTTCAGAATTTCACCTCACATGAAACATTTAACTCATAACTGTTACACTAAGCATAAAACATGCTTTTACTGATTGTGCATTTGGACTAAGGGCAAAATCTTGTAACAAAAGTACCGGTAAGTTGTATCAGTACCGGTATTATACCATAAGGTTTTTGTTACAAAATGCAAAAAAAAAAAAGAAAAATCGAGAACAGAAGATTTTTCCATTTTTTCCCAAAGTTCAAAAATAAAAAAAAAAATAAAAAAATTAAAACACTTTTCTTCTTCACTATACGAAATGGGGGATTTTTATTTTTTGCCTCAAATGGTAAGACAACACTGTCCATTAAAGATGCTTCATCTTCAATCTGTTTTATCTGAATTTTATTTCGATTTTTTTGTGTTCCAATCAAAGCCACAATTTCAGTTTAGCAAAACCCTTTCTTGCCATGTGCTTCAGAGACGTCTGCAGTCTCAGTTCCTTCATTTCTTTAAAACCCGGCGATGTCAGGCAGTGTATTCATTTCTTTACTCTCAGATCTTCCTGCAGTGCTCAGTTATCTCTCTCCTGTGACTCTGCAGCTTTATCAGGCCACCAAATTCCAAAGGTTAGCCCTTTGTTAGCCTGAGTGTCAATGACCAGCGAGTGCATGCAAACCTGGCTTACCTGCAAATATGGGATTTATGGCGAAGGGAACCTGCTTGTTGTTAATGTTAAACATGTAGCTGATCCATTTGGTGGGGGTGCAGTCTTTAGGGTCTGTCCCACACAGCAGACTGAGGGCTGGCATGTTGCTGGAGGGCGCCTGCACGTCCTTGCATGCGTTGTACATCGCTGCAGAGAGAAAAACAGACCTAAATCACAGCGTAGTGGATGCAAGAGCAAAAACAACCTTCATAACTTAGCATGTGCATTTGAGTGCTGCTGTGTACAGAGTCAGCAGGAAGTGTGGAAGAGAGCTGGGAGCAGGGAGAGCCGACAAACGGCAGGTTTAAGTTCATTTTTACACTCTGCTCACAAAATTAATTACTGCAGATTAAATAACGTGTTCAGAATCACTTACTACACTTATCAGTATAGCAGGGTTCTTGCACCATTTTAAAATTCAAATTTAATTTACATTTACATTTACGGTGTTTAGCAGATGCCCTTATCCAGAGCAACTCACAACAGTGCTTCAAAGTTACTTCAAATATCCAAAGCTAGTTTGTAGACTAGGATCAGGAGATACACAGAGCTTGATCATGTTTAGAACCCTAGGAACCTTTTTTTTTTTAGTTTAGTTTAGGAACTCTTTAAAAAGATGTGTCTTCAGTCGACGTTTGAAGACCGCGAGTGACTCTGCTGTTCTGACAACCAGTGGAAGTTCATTCCACCACCTTGGTGCTGCAGCACAGAGAAGAGTCTGGATGTCTGGTTTCCGTGGGTTTTGAGGGATGGAGGTTCGAGCCGAGCCGTACTGGAAGCTCTAAGAGCTCTTGGTACAGATCAGGCTTTGACCATTGCCATCAAGTATAAAGGAGCTGGTCCATTTTTTGCCTTGTAGGTCAGAGTTAGGGTTTTGAATCGAATGCAGGCGGCAACAGGAAGCCAGTGGAGGGAACGCAGCAAAGGAGTCACATGACTGAACTTCGGAAGATTGAAGACGAGTCGTGCTGCCGCGTTCTGAATTAATTGTAGTGGTTTGGTGGCTCGCAGTGGAAGACCAGCCAATAGAGAGTTGCAGTAGTCAAGTCTTGAGATGACAAGAGACTGCACAAGCACCTGAGTGGCTTCCTGAGACAGAAACGGTCGAATTCTTCGGATGTTGTACAGGAGAAATCTGCATGACCGAGTCAGATTTGCAATATGGCTCAAGAATGATAACTGGTCATCCATTACTACACCAAGGCTTCGTGCTTCTGCTGATGGAGTGACCAGTGAGTTGTCGAAAGAGATGGAGAGATTGTTGTGAAGGCTTGTAGTTCCTGAGATAAACAGAAGGTCAGTCTTGCTGGGGTTGAACAGCTAATGTTAGCTAGCTCTCTGCTAAACTTAGTCCTATCCCTGGTAACGTTAGCTAGATCGTTTAAGCTAGATAAAAGTATTATGTTTGCTAGCTTTCTGCTAATGTTAGTATATTAGCTAACTCACTGCTAATGTCATGTAATGTTTTATTTCTCTCCCCAGTAATTCTCTCCTCACCGTCAGCGAAGGTCTGGTTGATGTAGTAAGAAAGCTCGACCACGTTGGTCATGTTGTGGTCTTGGGAGAAGCTGGTGGCATTGAGGAACAGGCTCTGGTGGGGGCTGCAGGTCAGCTCGCAGAAGAGGGTCATGAAGTTGTAGAAACATGCTGGACACCTGCCAGAGATGAACAACAGCAGGTTTTATTGTGTGGTTTAGAGAATTGGGCTAAAATACATTATGAGGTTCATCAAACAATACAGCAGAGGATCAGATCCACCTGCTCCAGGTAAACAACCAGACAGATCAATCCATACGCATGTGGGTGAACACATGACCCGGGTGAATGAGTGTAGGTTTATTAGGTCATATATAAATGGAAGTATCCATACCTGGACAGGAACTGCAGAGGAAGCTGCACATTTCCCTTCAGTGTGGTCAGCTGTTTGGTATCACAGCACACACTCTGATTACCGTACGCCAAACCCGGACACAGCTCCTGCACAGCAACCACAAAACAAAAATTAAAAGGTGTCCTTGCGCTTAAATCTTTGTGAAATACAAAAGGTCTTTTTTGAATTGTATATGGATGCTGTACATGAAACTCTTCCTCAACTTCGTTATTTTATTTACAGGGGTTGGACAATTAAACCATAATTTATTGTGGTGACGGACAGTTCTGGTGGAAACAGGAGAGTTGAGGTGCACATTGAATTCTGCCGTGATTTGATCAGCCGTGGTTTTATGTTTTTTATTGGATACAATCCGGGTTAGCACCCGAACATCCCTTTCAGACAGCTTCCTCTTACAGCGTCCACAGTTAATCCTGTTGGATGTGGTTCATCCTTCTTGGTAGTATGCTGACGTTACCCTGGATACCGTGGCTCTTGATACATCACAAAGACTTGCTGTCTTGGTCACAGATGCTCCAGCAAGACGTGCACCAACAATTTGTCCTCTTTTGAACTCTGGTATGTCACCCATAATGTTGTGTGCATTGCAGTATTTTGAGTAAAACTGTGCTTTTACCCTGTTAATTGAAGCGTCACACTCTGCTCTTACTGCTGCAATGTGCAATTAATGAAGATTGGCCACCAGGCTGCTCCAATTTAGCCATGAAACGTCCCACACTAACTTTCAGTTTCATTGTCCAACCCCTGTACAGGGCCATGCTTAAGCTGAATTGACCTGGTTGGCACAGCCTGGCCAGACAGTTCTTATGAGTCAGTCCGTCTGTCTAGATCATTCCAACAGAAGCGGAGTCAACATTTACGATGAGTGTATATCGTTACGCACTCACGCCACGCCTGAGGATACAGCCTAATCAATCAATCATTAACTAGACTAAAACAAAAACACCAGGATTCCACGAAGTCACTTCCTCCTGAGCATCAGGAGATACTGATAATGACGTTTAGGACCTTGAACATACTTTTTTTTTTTTTACTTATTAGGGATTAAAGTCATATAATTGCATTTTACATTTTTTACATTTATTCTCTTACTTACATTTAACTGCAGTTAATCCCAGAATATTGTTGTGATTAATCTGATTAAAGTTTTGGCAGAACTCCTTACCTTTAAGAGAACCTGTCCATCTTCAGGTAAAGGTATGGGTGGTCCGGTGTAGTTACAGTTATATTTCTTCTCAGGAAGGATAGTTGAGTTACCGCACTCCCCATACCAGATACAGTGTTGTGCCTGGACCTGCAGAACCAACACAGCACAATATTAGTGATTACTGGTAAAAAACAACACTGTATGGACAAAGTATTGGCACACCTGCTCATTCACCTGCTGATTTCACCTACTGCACAGTTGTAGCGCAGAAAAACGGGCCAAAGAGTCTAAAAGCAGAGAGAGTGCGCAGTTCTATCACAGAAAAAACAGGCCAAAGAGTCTAAAAGTTGCCGTAATTAAGGAGTTTAATATGAAGAGACATCATGAAATGAAACATGAATTTGAAAAATCTTACTTTACACAACACTGTCAAAGATAGATAAAGATAGTAAGTCAAGTAAAATGGTGTGTAAATGAAAGTAATCAGGAAAATGTATTATATAAAGTGGTATATTTCATTATTTGTTTTTGATTCAAATATATTTCTCCTTCTGGCCCCAACAAAAAAAAGTTTGGACACCCCTGGCTTAATACAAACAAATTCTCACAGCAAATGTTCAGAGATCTGGGTACCAAAGCAGAGATTGCATATTAATACCTTATTTTTTAAAAAAGATTTCAGAAGAAAATGTGAGACATGTTTAGAAGAATGTCTATAAAGTTTTGCACATGTCCAGAAAAGCATGTGCGCTAAAAAGACGATCTGCTCAGTCTATAAAAAGCGATTTCTAGCACAGGAACCCAGAAGCACAGAAGCCAACCGCAGGCTGTGCTTGGTGTGAAGATCTACAGTATCTACAGTTGCACCAGTTGCAGGCTTGATTTTTTCTTAAAATGTTTTTCACCAGTTCCTTGAAGCATAGCAACGGGTTTCAGTTCCTCTTTAATTCTGTAATATTTATATTTATGGAAGGGTTTACTCACTATTAAACGACATCAAGTCTCATGATATTACTGGAAGCTTGTGTAATCAGCCTGAAGTTTAAGGAAGTTTAATCACCTTCTCTTCAATCATCCGTTAAATCCTTAAAATAGGGAATCATGTGGAGGAGTCCATGTTTATGCAATATATGCTAGTAAAAATCAGCTGGTCAACATCCAAACAATGTAAGTTTGTCAACATCTTTCTACCATTAGCTTCTCATGGGGTTTCTCAGGGGGTCCTCTGTTATTTTATTCCTGTCCGGATTGACCATGTGCACGTTTTCTACAGGCATCCTCTGAGAATAATACAGGCTGAATTATCTAATGTTTTTCACTGAACTCCGTGGTCCTCTGGTCATTTTAGCCCCGTCCGGATCCACATCTCTGAGTTTCGTCTCTTTGCGTTTAATAAAATAGCCATTTGTCCACTGCCGCGCACCGTAATTACTGTACACTTTTGGGCACACGTTTCCACGGCGACCTGCATAAGCACAACAGCGAGTGGAAATGGAGGAGCTACTGAACGCGATGTCATGTGGCCGAGAAAGCCTAAAAACTCACTGATCCTAACGTTTTTTCAATTGCAGTTCAGATGCAAGAGTTTTATCACTGAGTAGAAGTGTGAAATATTTTTTTTACAGACTTTTTACAAACTAATCCCGTCCGGATAGTGCTTTAGACCCATAGAGTGAGTCTCAGAGTTTCTAAAGCCTTTACTACTGTAAAGAAATCCCAGCTACACTCAATCCATTCTGCATGAATGTTTACATATTAACTGTTAGTACTGGGCAATATGGGAAAAATCTCATATCATGATATGGAATTTTTTAATATCACTATAACTATAACTAATATATATATATATAATCATGATATACCACATTTGAGTATGTTTTCAATTATTCTTCTGAAAAATATGACAAAATAATATCAATATTTTCTGGTCTTTCCAACTTTATTTCAAAGTGACATTAAACCATTAAACTTTCACAAATGAGAATCACTACCTTTTAGTGCAGCAACATATATATATATATATATATATATATTTGTATCTGTATCTAATGAAAACAGATGAGGTAGATGCAGTAGCTATTTTTAAAAAAATATATACAGGTATTTAAACTGAGTTATCAAAATTAACTCAATTACCATTTTTTAAAGTGTCCGTCAAATGTCGCAAAAAAAAATATATAAAAAATTATGAAGCGTTTTTTTGCAAAGATTACTTTATCACTTATATGAACCGAGTTTTTGCAAAAAGAGACCACAACATATATATATACATATATATGCATGAATAATTGATGAAATTACTGTAGAAACGACAGGGACGATAGAAGGTAAGTAGCACAATAGATACTTTTTTATCATCCCCACAATATTTATCATCACATCGCACAGCACTATTAACTGTAAGTGCACAGAAATGCCCTAATAAACAGAGAAGGGCGATAACAGAAGCTCAAAAAGGAAAAAACAGGGTCAACAGGAACCAGGACCCAGAGGAGGAACCCGACCCACAGAGCAGCTGCTTCTTCACGAGTTCACAAAAACACAAAAACAGTCCACCCTGAGCTCCCATTGACACAAACTGAGCGCTGGACACAAAAGCTGGCATGTGATTTCCAGCCTGAAAAGGAAATCTGAGCACTAACGGATACTGGTGATTTAGAGTCAGCATGTGACGAGTCAGCGGGACGAGCGACAGTGCACTCATCTGCATGCATTTACTCTACAAAGTGAGCAAAATACATTCCGCGCTGTTTCGTCAGCTCAGTCTTGTGACCTGAATTTACAAACAGCTTCCTTGTGAAGCTAGCAATCACAGCAAAACTTTACTCCAGCTTCAATCAGCTGCTGTACTGGATATCCAGTAAACCCTGACAGTTGTGAACATGAGTAGCTGAGAAAGAAGAGAATTTGGCTAGAATAGCTGACAATAACCAGAGCAGTAACCCACTAATCCAGTTGTTAACATCCAGCAAACAACAAACGTAAGCAAATGTCTAACATCAGCTAGGGTAATACATATTTAGCTAACTAGACTGGTTAAAATTCAATAAACATGTAGCAAACAAGCTAGTTAACATTAAGTAAACAACTAGCCAACACCAGCTAGATAAGTAAGTAGAGTAGAGCGCATTAGCAATGTGTGCCAAGTCCTGCTGGACAATGAAATAGTCGTCAGCAGAGGGAAGCATGAAGTGCTGTAAGATTTTGTGGGAAAACAAAACTGCACTGACTTTAGACTTGATAATAAAACACAGTGGATCAACACCAGCAGATGACAGACATGACTCTCCAAACCATCACTGATCATCAGTAAATTTTACATTTCATTTGTAAATCAAGGGAGAAACCAGAGTCTGGAGGAAGAGTGGAGAGACACACAGTCCAAACTGCTCGAGGTCTAGTGTGAAGTTTCCACCAATCAGTGATGGTTTGGATAAAGAGACATGTCATCTGCTGGTGTTGATCCACTGTGTTTTATTATCAAGTCTAAAGTCAGTGCAGTTTTGTTTTCCAACAAAATCTTACAGCACTTCATGCTTCCCTCTGCTGCTGACAACTTTTATAGAGAAGCAGATTTCATTTTCCAGCAGGACTTGGCACACTGCCCACACTGCCGAAAGTACCAATTGGTCTTACTGTATATAAATTTTCTAATTTTCTGAGACAATGATTTTTGGGGGTTTTTAGGCCATTGGCTGTAAACCATAAACATCAATAATCACATTTTGAACTTGAAATTAATGAAATAAATTCACTTTTCAATGATATTGTAATTTTTTGCGATGCACTAGTATAAGTGTGTGTGCATGAACAGTTAATATCTTAACTGACGCTGCTGCTGAAGCTCCTGAAGGCCTCGGGTTGAGCTGACTCAACTCTACCGCTCTCTCTGACTTTGCTAAGCTCTGCATTAACCAGGCCTGAGCATGTGATCACCAGCTGAGCTCCTGCAGCCAAAGACCTGCGTATACGATTCTGCTCCATCAGCGTTTCCACTCGACTAAACACTGTACTACAAACCTCCCATAGAACCAGCGCTGGGCGATCTGATCTTAAATCAATATTACAATTAATTGGAAATTTTACAAGGTGCTCAGTTGGCTTGGAGTTGGTTTAGACTGGATGGTGCGGCGTCACATGATTAAACATCTGGCGGTATGTTTTTAAAAGGATAAGACACAAATACATTAGTATTCTTAAGTAAATAAAATAAAAAATAAATTAGTTTGCTTATGGAAAATTAGGTAAATTACTTGCCCAGCCTTAAATCAGAACAGTCCTGTAGAACCATTAACATTAATTCTGCTTGTAATCTACTAAACTGACCTACTAATTACTCTAACATGTAATTGAGTACATTTATCTGTAATTTAAAACTCACTTAAAAAACAAAAGGGGAAAAAACTAAATTAAAATTGATTTAAAACTTAATTTACTTAATTGTTCAGTAACACTTTACAAATAACACTACTTATGACATTAATACACATTGTATAGTTAAGCAATGTATCAATAATTGAGACAAGATTAAACATTACTACGTTTTAATGATTAATAATGTACTAAGAGGACCTGTTATACCTCTTTTTACTCTTTACTCACAAGTTAGAAGCAAAAATAGGTCTATGAACTACATAAAAAATATGTTAATGGATTTCTTTTCACAAAATCACTCTCACATAAAGAAATCTCACCAGTTCTATTCTTGCAAGTTTCAGTTCCTTTTCAGAATGAGCTGTTTAAGGGCTCTGACACTTTTATGCAAATAAGCTATTGCTCTCCAAGATGTTGTGCCATGCTTGGAGTGTTTATTATAGGGGAAGTCGAGACACAAAATAAAAAAAAAAACATGCAAAGTAGTTTTAAATAATACAGCTTTGGAAAAAAATGTTTAGACCACTTAATAATTATAAGTTTCTTTAATTTTGCCAAATTGAAAACCTCTGGAATATAATCAAAGGGAAGATGGATGATCACAAGCCATCAAACCAAGCAAGCAACCAAGGAATAAAGTTATCCAAAAGCAGTGTGTAAGACTGGTGGAGGAGAACATGATGCTAAGATGCATGAAAACTGTGATTAAAAACCAGGGTTATTCCACTAAATATTGATTTCTGAACTCTTAAAACTTTATGTATATGAACATGTTTGTCTGTAGTTTATAGAATAAAACAACAATGTTTATTTTACCCAAACATAAACCTATAAATAGAAAAATCAGAGAAACTGATTGAGAAACTGATTGAGTGGCTTCTTAATTTTTTCCTCAACAAAGTGGTGTAGTAAATCCTGAGACCTTGCTTTTTCTGGCTGTAAAAGATTTTTATTGGCCTACCTGAGGCTGCTGACAACTATGGTGCTGCTAATGATGCTGATACAAGAGCTACTGCCAACATGGAGATATGGTCTTTATTAGGGGTGGGCAATATTATATCGTATACAATATATCGTGACACAGATATATCGTATATCGTATATATCGATATAAAAAATCCATATCGTGATAATAGGGCTGTTCTGTCTTAAAAGTAGTCTATTATTTACTGTGAAGC
>NC_064411.1:52167500-52187500 GCF_023375975.1 Astyanax mexicanus | reverse complement strand
ATTTTATATTTGTGAATTGGAAATGACAGCATTTTATTGTATCTTGGTAATTTATATAATGAATAAATAAAAAAGAAATAAAATAAATTTAAATAACTATTCATTATTATGTGGAATATAATCATTGGGAATCTAATAAAATTGTATACGCGTGAATTAAAAGTGGACAAAATTAAAATAAAATTAAATAAAATAAAATGAAATGTAACCTAACTAAACTGAACTGAATAAATTGATATTAACTGAAACAAATAAATACATAAATCAATAACTAAATAACATACAAAAATAAATAAATAAAATAACATCAGGAAGTTTTTTCAATCTAATGAAACTTTAAACGTGTGAATTACAGGTGAAAAGATCAAATTAAATGAAATGTACTTAAATTAAAGTGAACCTAACTAAATTAAATTAAACTTAATTTAGCTAAATTTAATTGAAATAAATAAATAAATAACATCAGGACGTTTTATGTGTTATACACATAAGCTTAATGCGTGCGAAACATGGCAGCATTTTATCGTATCTTGACGATTTTTTTTTTTATCAAGCCCTATGCAAAGAAGTAAAATAAACAAAATACTATAGTCATTATTTGGAATCTAATAATAATAATAAAATATGTGGGATTTTGAGCTGAACAAAATGACTGATTAAATTAAATTAAATCAACATTGAATAACATCAAGAAGTTCACTCTCTGCAATCTAATAAAACATTTAGAGGTGCGCAAAATGACAGAATTTTACTGAATCTTATAAAAAGAAGAATTAAGAATCCTAGTTTATTTTAGAAATAAAACTATTTTACTTAATTTATGTTTCCATTTTTTTTTATTAATGAATGGACATGAAAAACAAATAGGAAAATAGAAAGTGATTAAGCTGAAAAATACGATTTCTGTGTAGTCTGAAGTCATAAATATGACATATAGTCACATAGTTAAATAATATTAAGTCATTTTAGGGCCAAAACAAACCAAATGTACTTCATTTGTAAGAGTTTAAGTGTAGTCCAGCCAGAGAGTTACTACTGGCTTTGTTTAAACCAACAGAGGGCGCACATAAATTGCTTCATATGGAGTAAATTAGCGAAATTGGAGTTTATAAATGTTTAATAATTTTTAGATTAAACATTTACTTATTTTCTCAACATGGAACCATATCTCATGTTTCAGAACCACATACAGTTTTTAAAAGCTTTGGACAGAAACTCCAGATAAAAACTTTTAAATTCCAGAGCCAATGTTCTGACTGTAACTCCAGCAGCATGAGTTTACCAACCAGCCAATCAGCTCACAGCATTAGCAATAACGCTAGCGCGTTTACTGCCTAAATCTGTGTATTTATGAAAAACTAACATATATAAATAGATTTTATTTCTTTATATCATTATTATTTCCAAAATGAACTGAATATCCTGACAAATGTATAGTTACTATTTTTAATTTGGGTTTTTAACCATTTAGCTCCATTAACCCCCATTCATTTTAGACTCGCTCGCGGGCTCCCTCTAGCGGATAACAGTCATTTTCTGATATAACAGTGGACAGTCTCGCTATAAACTCTGTGGCCCAGCTCTCTCTGGGTTTGGAGGTCAAGTTTCATAAATACAGAGATTTTATATAGATTACAAAAATAATGAGTAAAAAAACTCTGTTTTATTATTATTATTATTTATTATTATTATTATTATTATTATTATTATTATTATTATTATTATTATTATTATTATTATTATTATTATTATTATTATTATTATATAAGCCTTTAACATTTTGAAAACACCTCTTCTTTACATTCAGCATGTTTTTTTTACATGATTTGTAAGTTTAACATTAAAGACTATATTAAAGCTCTACAGGAACACATGCTGAATTATTCTCTAAAGAAAAAAAGTGTTAAACAAACCAGAATATAACCAGTGTTATACTTTAGATTCTTCTAAATAAGCAGCGCATTTATCTTTGAGGACAGATCTGCACACTCTTGGTGAAATTTTAATTTCAGTGTCTTCATGAGGGAGAGTCACCTGGAATAGTTTTCTCAGCGTCTTGAAGGAAGGAGTTCCTGGAGGTTCTGAACAATAGTTGCTGCTTTTCCTTCACACTATGAAAGAAGCTCCAGCTCATCCCAATTAAATCACCTCAAATCAACATCTCAGTTCATCAGGTTTAGATCAGGAGATTAATGTGGAGGGGAAACACTTTATTACTGTTTACTACATAATTCCATTCTACACGTGCCCCTTAATTGTTTACATGTCTTTAATAATAATCTACATTGTAGAAAATAAATTAACGAAAAGCAATCAAGAAAAACAACATTGAATTAGGTGTGTCCAAACTTTTGACTGCTACTGTACATGTATATGTATATATTATAACAGACAGAGCTTTTTTATTATTATCATGCAATTTAATACACTTAGTTTTTAGTTTTAAGCCAATATTAATATCCTCACTTTTTATATCTACCCTTTAATCAGCTTCATAAGGAAAAAATAATTAGACAGATTTTTTTAAATAAAGTGTTTCTTTGATTTTACCAAATTGAAAACCTCTGGAATATAAAAAAGAGGAAGATGGATGATCACAAGCCATCAAACCAAACTGAACTGCTTGAATTTTTGCACCAGGAGTAAAGCAGCATAAAGTTATCCAAAAGCAGTGTGTAAGACTGGTGGAGGAGAACATGATGCCAAGATGCATGGGTTATTCCACCAAATATTATGAATATGAACTTGTTTTCTTTGCATTATTTGAGGTCTGAAAGCTCTGCATGATTTTTCTTTGTTATTTCAGTCTTTTTTTTTTTTTTTTTTTACAATTTTCTGCAAATAAATGCTCTAAATACTTTTGACAATATTTTTATTTTGGGATTTGGGAGAAATGTTGTCTGTAGTTTATAGAATAAAACAATGTTCATTTTACTCAAACATAAACCTATAAATATAGGAAAATCAGAGAAACTGATTCAGAAACTGAAGTGCTCTCTTGTGTTTTTCCAGAGCTGTATATAGGCTCTGTTGTTTTTTTTGAACCGCGTGTTCTTGTTCTTGTTGTCGTCGACAAAAGGGGCGTGGTTACGTCACGGACAAGGGGCGTCATGACGCACAGCTGATCAAAACATCAGCCCTGAGAATAAAGCAAAACATGTGAAACAGCGCCACCTGCTGTACAGACCTCAACACTGAAAGTATTTAGTGTTATTTTTTTTTATTTCTTGTCTCTTAATAAAGTGTTTGAGAGCATCAGTTAAAGTAAAGTAGTGAAGAGGTAGAGTTACAGGTATACAGTTAATAGTGAATATTTGAGTAATGTTCGAATCCAGATTATGAGAAGCAACAACTACTCAACTAAATAAAGAATATTAAATATTATAAATGACTTTAACCCTTTCAGACCATGCTTTCATTATAATGGACATCATTGATCTTCTTTTTTTAAGTGTTTTGTTGCACATAACTCTATTAACACTATTTGAGAGCTGTTGTCCATCAGAATAGAGCATGAACCAGCCAATGAACGAGATTATAAACCAATGAAACTGTAATTTGGCCCCACCCACTGCAAAAACACTGAAAAAAAAAACAGTAGCAGTACAAGAACCAATGAGGCAAAGTAACAGGTAATTTTTACTTAAATACAATTAAATATTTTCTTTTTATTAAATAAAATGTTATTTTAAAATAAAAATATAATTAATTTAAGTTAATGTAATTTTGAAATCTCTTTAATTGTTTTTTTTTTTTTTTACTTTTTAGGGATGGTTTATTAAATGAAAAAAGATCAATTTGAAATATAAAATATTACACACAAGCTTCCAATGCAATGAAAACAAAACAAAAAAAAACTATTACATAGTTTAGTAAATTGAATTTATTTGGTATATAGATTTTATAGTATGATATATAAATATTCTTACATTTTTTATCTATCACTAGAGATAATTCAGGTTCTTGTTCTACAGAAAAGGGAGGTAAGAATTATCACCAGAAAACATTAGTCATCCATCAAATACATTGTTTTATCAGTTAAAATGATTTGAAATTCTATGATTTAGTTGACTATTATATTTTATTGTTTATGTATAAAGCTCATAAAAATACATACGTTCAAACATCCAATTAAATTTTGTAGAAAGAAAGAGTTAAAGTGATAGAGATGTTTGTAAAGCCTAAATGTTGAACTAGTCTGAAGGAGCGGTGTACTGTAATTCAAGGAATAAGATTATGGATAATTATGAGAGTGCTGTTAAAAATGCTAGATCGATGTGTGTGTTTAAAAAAATGATAAAAGCTCGTCTGTATAAAAAATCTGAAATAGTATAATGTGTAACTATGTAAACTGTTGTTTAAGAAGGATTTGATGTTCTTTGTTAAGATTTTTTTTTTTGGGGGAAGTTTACTATTGTTCTAAATTATTTTTGGGGATAAAAGGGGCAGATATTATTATTATTATTAGATTTTTTCTTATTTTTGCTTCCTTTCATTTTATTTGTGATTTGTGTTTTTGTTTTCTTCTGTATATAAAATGTATTTTGTTTATAATTAAGTGAATAAATCTTCTAAATAAAAATTAATAAATAAATAAATAAAGTGCAATCACTGTAAACACCATCAACATTTTTTTTTTTAAATGATGAAACTGGCACTCATCAGGACTGCCTCAGGACTTGAAGAGCAAGAGTTTTTTTTCTGTTGCGCAGGATAAGATCATCAGAGTTACCTGTTAACAGTTAACATTTTGGTTTGTTTAACACTTTTTTAAGTTACTATATGATTCCTTATGTGTTCCTTCATAGTCTGATAGATCACTTCATTATTCATTTACTATAAAGGAAAAATAAAGGAGAAAAATAAAAAAACATCCTTCCGTGTGTGATGAATCAGATGAAGCTCTTTCAGTAAATGATCCAGCTCATTGTTTTCACACCTGGATTAAACTGGAAATCCTCTTTTACACTGGAAATGAAGGATAATGGAAGATAAACCTGTTTTCCCAGCAGATCTGCAGCACTGAGATCAGATCTCAGTTCAAAGCTCTGGTGAAGAGAAGCCCCGCCCACACTGAATCACAGTGGCGGGATTAGCTGAGGTGTGATCAGACCTTCAGCAGAACACTTCAGCAAACATCTGGAATAAACACCAGCTTTCAGTCTGATTAAAAAAAGAACATTTTATTCTGTGTACTTTTTAAAAGTAATAATTACAGACTGTAGTAAAGAGGGGGGGGGGGGGGGGGTTGTGGTGGGGAGAGTTCAGGAAGGAATGTAGAACACTGAAAAGCTATACAAAGACTTTTTACAACAAACAGAAAAAGCTGAAAAGGCTGAAAAAAAAACAGAAAAAGCAGAAACGCTAGAAGAAGAAACCTAAATCTGTATAATCAGACACGTCACTCAGATTCAGAGTGGCTGAAGTGGCAGTTCTAAAGTTAGAGATCCCCTAAAAACACATCATGGCAAACTAGAATCAATATAAAATTTAGTGCAACAATGCAAAAAAAACAACAAAAAAAAAAAAACCCACGAGAACCAACTTAAGGCCTATTCACACAGAGTCCCAAACTTTTACAGGTGGAAATGAAAGAATACTATGAACGGGAGATTCGCCATCAGCTGCCGGAGCCCTGAGAGAGCACAACAGGCCTTTCTCTCTCTGGGTGGGTACAGTAAAGTAGATGGCGCTCTTTCCCCTCATCACTCCTAGGGTGATGTCGATCAGCAGAAGGCTGCGTCTGTGAGCTGATGTATCAGAACCCAGTCGCTGCTGTGATGCTACTCTGTAATGCTGCATCAGCAGAAGTTCAAAAGTTCAAAAAGAGGCGGAGTCTGACTTCACATGTATCGGAGGAGGCATGTGCTGGTCTTCACCCTCCTTGTGTTGTGGCATCACTAGTGATGGGGGATATATAGAGCTGATTAGCAGCTGAATGGGTGAGACAACTGGTCAGATAAATTGGGAAAAAATGGGGAAAAAAAATGAAAAGAAAAGATCTGATCACATGATCAGAAATCGGGGTCAGAAATTAGAAGACATTCCTTAATGGAACCACTGTGCCTTTCAACTGTAAAATGGAAAATGTACTTTATTTCACTTTCATCTGATGGTTGATTTTATACACATTTTTTAAGTTTATTTAAGATAAGCTGCATATTTAAATAAAAACCATTTATTTCTATCTATTTAATTTTCTAAATACTTGTTTTTATGTTTTTTTCATACCGACATTTCAATAATAATTAAAAATTAATTAAAAAAAAAACTTAAGGGACAACTTGCATGTGTTCTTTCTATTTTTACTGCATTTTCAAAGTATTGGATTGGTACTCGGACTCGGGGACGTTCCTATTCAACACTTTTACACAAAAAAAACATAAGCTAAGTTTTGAAAAATATATATATTTAATATATATTTAGGAGTCCAAGACATTTACATACTTGGTGCAAAGGTTCCACTACATTACAAGGCATTTTGTTTATTCTAGGCTTTCTTTTTCCAGACCTGGGTGCACTTGCTCTATAATTTTGGTAAATGTTTGGTGTGAAAAGTGTGAAAGCTGTTCTGAACCCAAAAAGCGAGTACCAATCCTGAGTACCAATCTCTGGTTCTTCTGAAATCGGTGGTCTGGGTTTTACTTTAAGGGGACTCTTGTGTGGTCAATTCCACTGCAGGTGTGGAAGCTATCCGCTCCCAGTGCTGCGTGTGGGGTCGTGTGAATGGTTCATTTTGTAACATGATGTTTCAGCTCATTGCATTACTTCACTTTCACAGTATTACATGAGTGTGGGTACTGACAGCATGGTGAAAAACGCACAATAATAAATAACAGCAAACAGCTGAAGCTTATTCCCACCATTATACCAATGTACAAGCAGAAACAAAAAAAAGAAAAAGAAAAATTAAAGAATATCGGGCACACTTTTTTTTTTTGCTGTAGTGAGCATTAAAAAAAAATTGTTCTCAGTGTGAAAAGGCCTTTAAACAGAGCGATGAGATACACGTAACCCTGTACACAGCTTGTGTGTGATAGCAAACAAGATACTGAACTATAATGGATGCAGGAACACCAGTCACTTCTGTATCTTTCTGTATTCGTACCGTTTGTGGGCCGGCCTACTTCTGTTAAGCCGACCGACACTTCCTGCATTGATATCGCAGTCAACCTTCGTCTTCGTCTTTTATTCACAGCAAAAAAAAAAAAAAAAAAATACGTGGCTCAGCCTCCCGTGATCTACTGATGAGACTTTTTTATAGTGTTTCAAAGCTGTACAATACAATATATGCTACATAGTCACTAATTTATGACACATGATTCGTGTTAGTTATCGTCAAAATGATATACTTCGTAATAATGTCGACTCCCAGATCATGCTGCTCTGCCATCAGCAGCCGGAGTCCGAGAGAGAGAGAGAGAGAGAGCACAATTGGCCATGCTGTTTTTGGGTGGGTACAGTAGGGGGCGCACTCTCTGACTCAGCCTCCCATCACTTGCATTAGATGTGATGCTGGTTGGCACAGGCATCTGCGGGCTGATGTATACGATGCTTTCTTTCAAGCATTTTTTTGGTTTGCCGCCTAGTGCCTAATGCTGCATTGGTGGCTGCTAAAAAAAAAAAAAAAAAAAGAGGCGGGGCCTGATTCACATGTATCGGAGGAGGCATGCACCTGTCTGTCCTGTCCTGACCCTGTAGACCATGTTGGGAGCATTACTAGTTAGCGTAGCTATGAGTTAACTGGCTAAGCTAATTTGGAACTGGAATTGAAAAAACCCACTTTTTTTTTTACAATAATGGATCTAAACTGGCTAATCAATCAATTAGCCAAGTAGGTTGAGCGCTACAGATCTGGCAAAGAGTCAGGGGGTGTGGTCATGATGCTGTAGTCAAGGGGGCGTGGTCTTGATTCACAAAGATTTAGATTTTTTGACAAAATCATTCACATTGTGTTTACTACTCTTAAACCAAGCGTACCAAACGTATAATGCAAACACAAAATAAAACAGTGTGTTTAAAAATAAAAGAAATCGATAATTCGAAATACGAAAAACAGCGATCCCCAGTCTAGCTCTAGCTAGCTCCGCCCACAGGTTCAAAAAGGCAGTGTAGAGGAATCTACAGCTCCTCTACTCGACAGAAAACAATGCTTTTGACATTATATCGACAAAAAATATCTGAAAAATATGTTTTTTTTTCTGCTGGATCTTTTCTGTAGTCTCTGAACAGTTCTGATCCGTGCCGGACTCTGGATGTCGTGCTAGTGCACCTCCACCCCCATGTACTCGGCGTTCTCCGCAGCCGGGAGGTGCCCGTTGGCCTTTGGCTTCACCCCCAGGGGGCAGAAGTCCTGCTGGTAGTCCGGGTTGTCTATGCTGCTCTGGGCAATGAAGCTGTGCCCGTTGGTGTGGGCGTGGCCGAACGAGGACGGGGACAGGAGGCGGGCCTGGGAGGTGTTGAGGTACTCGGGCAGAGTGGTTGGAGAAGGAGCTGCCGTGGCTTTAAAGCAGTTGAGGTACTCCTCCTCCGTCTCGTCCAGGGCGCTGGCCGGGTGGGCGATGCGTGGGGGGGCTGGGTGCTGGTAGTTGGGGTTGGACATGTCGGATGGGACGGTGCCGTTCTGCTGGTTCATGTATTCTAGGAAAAAGACAAGAAAAAAGACAGATGTTAAGGAAAAAGACGGTATACAGGACAGGCTGTGATGCTCATTGCTATCTTACACCTCGCCAACAGTCTATTTTTTCTTAATTATTCTATCAATATTTAGTGCAATGGTGTTCCTTACCTATAACAGGTAATGATTCAATTAGGATAATTCACTCGTTTTTCATAAAAAAAAATACATGTTTAAACTTTTTTTTTATTGTTTCACTACTTTATTACTTTTAAAAAGACAGACATATAAAACAACAGTTCTTTTAAAAACGTTTCAATAAGTGCTTGTCTATGGGTAAGATGCAGCGCAGAATAGGGAAAACACTCTTCTACAATTTTAATAAACATAATGATGTGCCCAGTTAGGTGTCCCTGTAATTTAAAAGTACTTTATTTTATGTATTATAAAGCACACCAGATTATTAGGGACATTTTATAAGGATGCTAAGTAAACAAAACTGTAATTCTTTTAAAAAGTAACACTTTCATTTAAAGTCAAACGAGTGCTGGATGTTAATCTACACAGATTTCGCTCCTGAAAATGTTTATTTGGGTGAGTAAAGCGCTTCCCTTTATTTACAGTAAACTCAGATTTCCAATATTCCAATATTTTAGCTTGGTTAGCAGCATTTAGCGCTAGTAAATGCTGCCCGACTGCGATACACTGAGGAACCCCGAGTGTTCCGGTAATCCAGGATGCTTTTAGCAATCAGTTCGGCACACATAGCTTGTTTTAACATGGTAAACACACCGACTACAGTCCGATATACTCGTCTTTAAATGAAAAAGCAAAAGAGCTAGCTCTGCGGTCAGCGGCTAATTCTACTGCTACTGCTGTAGCCTTAGTGGTGGAGAAACATAAATGAAAACTCATCGTTATAACACCTTATAACACTGTACTTCAGCAGAGTGACTTTACTGCTCCTCAATATCTTACCGGTAGTATTCATAAATAAGGTGCACCAGATTTGAAAGGATTTTTAGTGCACCTTATAGTGCAAAAAATAAACTTGTATCTACAGTATCCCATCACTCATGTTTTCAATTTAAGGCATGCTTTCTGTTCAGATTTGGCCGATGTTAACACATTTCATCACATGCTTTCCTTAAACTGAGCTGAGTTGTTAAGTACTTTATAATAGTCTGGCCTGTGTGGTTTCTGACACTGTATTCCCAGGAATCTGAAGGTAATTAAATGGAAAGTGGGTTAAAGCTGAAGTATGAATCCAGAGGAATTCCCAGTACAGTTCCCAGGAATTTACCAGCAGGCTTATGTGTGAAAAGAATGGAACAGTATAGAATAGAATAGAGTGAAATAGAACTGCTTTATCGTAACTTAGTGCATTTACATACA
Organism: Astyanax mexicanus; assembly: GCF_023375975.1. Lineage (NCBI taxonomy): Eukaryota > Metazoa > Chordata > Actinopteri > Characiformes > Acestrorhamphidae > Astyanax > Astyanax mexicanus. Next base: position 52,177,488 of record NC_064411.1, on the reverse strand, counting down.
GTTCATAATGACTTTACCATTGAGGAGAAAATACGATATGTTTGTTCATAAACACTTCGCAAGTTAAAATAATAGATCCATTGCTGCTCTGTTTGTAGATGCGCATGTTTGGTTTGTAAGCACTGCATCGTTGCTAGGTTACCTGTATGTGGCAGAGTAATACTGTACATGAAGAGCTTCGGTTACAGTGCATTACCGGTTGATAATGGCACTCATGGAACGCCTCTCAGCCAAATACATTGCCGGGTTGGAACTAACTGTAGCATAATAAGAGGTTTTGAGTTTTATAATGCTCATTATATTTGATTTAATTTAACAGCTTAATATGGTTTGAAATTTAACTTGCATTAAATTGGATAAAATTCAGCAAATGTACCTTTTATGACTTAATATTCTTTTTATTTAGTATTTAGTTGCAGATTCCCATTCCTCCATCCAAGACTCATTTACTGTGGTGCCACAAATCACTGCACTGACAGCTTACACAATAGCCCTATTCAAAACGGGGCCAGGGTCAGGGCCACGCCCACACCTGCACTGAGCGACACTCACCTGGAGCTGGCTGGAAGTCTCCGTCCAGGAACCGGTCTGTCGGGTCTGGGATGTAGCGCAGCATGAGGCTCTCTCTCACTGGGAAAAGATTCTGAAACAAAACAAGTAAAAAAAAAAAAAGTAGTGCATTACTCAGCTGTACACGAGCACTACACTATACTACACTACTCACTAATGCACAATCCTGAGTTACCTGTTCTATTTCCTTTACCTGTTCTATTTCCTGGAACTATTGACTAACTGCTATTATGTAACTGCCATTACAAAAATACAAAAAAAAACACCAAGGTAATTTGTTTTAATTTCATGACTTACATCTTAAAAGATGTAGTGCACACAAAGTGGGTATTAAAAAAGCTCTCAGACACTTCTATTGGGTAGTGCACCTCCTGGTGAAAGATCGGTGACTGCTAGGCGCCATGCCTCTACAATGCACTGTAAGAAATTTTAACAAACTTTGAATCCAAGTTCTGTTTTGGGATGGAAGCAATAACGAGCACTGCAAAAAAAATAATCTTTGCAGGTGAAATTATCGAATTTCAAGGCAATAAATCTTATTTTTTCTCCGATAAGAATTCTTGTCTTACTAATCATTCACCTTATTTTAAGTTATTTGATTTATAAGCATCATAAGTCACCATCAAATTTGAATTACGCAATTACGTCTCAATTTACACACATTTTGTCAATTTTTTGCAGTGAGGCCTTGTGGGAGTGACACACCTCTCCAAAGAACTGCTGGTGCGATGATCTAGGCAGCCATAGCATACGACAGTCAGTCACCCCTAGTAGTGATAGGTGGGACACTAACAGCTCAGTGATTTTACCAAATTGAAAACCTCTGTAATATAATCAAGAGGAAGATGGATGATCACAAACCATCAAACCAAACTGAACTGCTTGAATTTTTGCACCAGGAGTAAAGCAGCATAAAGTTATCCAAAAGCAGTGTGTAAGACTGGTGGAGCAAGATGCAAGAAAATTGTGATTAAAAACAAAATACTGATTTCTGAACTCTTAAAACTTTATGAATATGAACTTGTTTTCTTTGCATTATTTGAGGTCTGAAAGCTCTGCATCTTTTTTGTTATTTCAGCCATTTCACATTTCCTGCAAATAAATGATCTAAATGACGATATTTCTATTTGGAATTTGGGAGAAATGTTGTCTGTTGTTTATAAAATAAAACAATAATGTTCATTTTTCTCAAACATAAACCATAAAATAGCAAAATAAGAGAAACTGATTCAGAAACTGAAGTGATCTTTTAATTTTTCCAGAGCTGTATATATATATATATATATATACTGAGAAACACCAGAATAGCTTCTGGGCCGTGTGCCATCAGTCACTCACCCCATTTCTGTTCTGGCATGATCCGATGCTGCTGTTGAGGCTCTGCAAAAAGACAAAAAACAAGGACACCCAGTCTTATTAAAAGTCCCAACAACCTTCCTTCCAACACATCCAATAATTTTCCTTTCTGTTATTTATAATACAAGATATGACCAAAAGATTGTGAACACCCCTTGTTTTTGGACCCTAATAAATGCAATATTCAGCTACTTGTTGTAGACATATATGTGAAAGAAATGCATACACACACAGCTTGTCTAGTCCTTGTACAGACGTCTTGCCAAAAGATTAGGAAGAAATGTGTTCTCTAGTATTTTTGGGATGAGTTGGGGAGTTGGGGATGATCCAACATCCTGGGTTTCATTTAGGGTTCTAGGTTCTTTTGTGACCTCCTGGATGAGTTGTCCATGCCCTTTTAGTATAACTTCAGTTGACCTGCCACTCCTGGGAAGGTTCACCAGTGTTTTATGTTTTCTCCATTTGTAATAATAGATATAATATCTCTCAATGTGGTTCTCCGAAGTCCCAAAGCCTTAGAAATGACTTTATAACTATACTTTTTAACTCTAACTAGCTATTGTTGCTGAATACAATCAAATCCTCACAGCAATGATCCACTAAAATCTAGTAGAAAGTCTTTCTTGGACAGTAGAGACTTTGTTACTCCAAATAAAGCAGAAAAAACTCTTTTTAAAATCCCTTATTTCAGAAGAAAAAAATCAATGAGCAAGTGTTCCAATACTTTTTACTAGAGTACTAGCCCATACCATTAGCATTGAATTAGGTTCATGCTTCTTTATCTGCTCCAGATAGTCCTAATCTTTTGGCAAAACATCAGTAATAGAGTCAATTTAGTAAAGTCTTGCTGGAGCAACCATGGAAAAGTCCAGAGCTTTAAAAAATAAAAGCATGAGAAGACTTTTATTTTTTTTTTTTAAATAAATGAAAAAGGTGTGTGGAGTTAGTGAGGATCCTGATACAGGCTCTTAAAACGGTCCTGTCCCATTTTCACTGTGACCTTTTGTCCTTGTAATATTTTAGATTAGATTCCCAGACCCAGATAAAACCCAAACCTGGACTAAAGAGAATTTCCAGCCGTGATTCATCCATTAAACTGAATCGCATTTTAATCCATTTAGACTGGGCCTAATCCTTTCTCAGGAAACCAAACCTTTATATAATTATTAAGTGAGGTGCAGGACTGTGCTAAAGTTTGACGGCACCATTCATTTAACTCATTTCCAGTCAAAACACCCATTCATATGAAACAGTTCATATTTCATAGTAAAGAAAAAAAAGTCAGGTGAGAATCTCTATTGAACAGAAAATCAAACTAAGCATAAACAAACAGTATAAATCTAATCTAATATCAGATGTTGGAGAGTTTACAGCTACACCCTTTACTACACCATTTACTACAATTTCTATTGTCTTCTCTATTGTGTAAATGGGGTTAAAAAACTCATTAGCTCTCATAAAAGGTCCATTCTTTCAGTTTCTCTGCTCTCTGTCCACATCTGCTCTAATTGTTCTCCTCGTAAAAGGCTACTTTTTGGCTAGTGTACCTCCTGGTGAGAGATCGAATCACATTTTAATCATTTTAATCAATTTAGACTGGGCCTAATCCTTTCTCAGGAAACAAAATCTTTATTTAATTATTTAGTGAGGTGCAGGATTTTGCTAAAGTGTGACGGCACCATTCATTTATTTTATTTCCTGTCAAAACACCCATTTAATTGAAACAGTTCATATTTCATAGTCAAGAAAAAAAAAAGTCAGGTGAAAACCTCTATTGAACAGAAAATCAAACAAAACTCAAACATACAGTATAAATCTAATATCACCTTCTACATTTACTACAACTTCTATTGTCTTCTCTATTGTGTAAATGGGACTAAAAACTCCATAGCTCTCATTAAAGTCCATTCTTTCACTACTCTCTTCATAAAAGGTTACTTTTGGGTAGTTGTAATATCTTCTTTAGTTCTAAATCTGCATTTCTTTGGTTTAACAATGCATCAGTAAGCTTTTCTGATACCTCCGGTATCAGCACTGTAAGCGCTGTTTGTCTGATTGGAGAAGTTTTGGTGGTCTACCAGGCCTTGCATGTTTTTTAGGAGTTCCATACTCTCACATTATTTAATAAATAATACAGCTCTGGGAAAAAATAAGAGACCACTTAAAAAGTATAAGTTTCTTTGATATTACCAAATTGAAAACCTCTGGAATATAATCAGGAGGAAGATGGATGATCACAAGCCATCAAACCAAACTGAACTGCTTGAATTTCTGCACCAGGAGTAAAGCAGCATAAAGTTATCCAAAAGCAGTGTGTAAGACTGGTGGAGGAGAACATGATGCCAAGAGGCATGAAAACTGTGATTAAGAACCAACGGATAAATACAACAATGTTCATTTTACTCAAACATAAACCTATAAATAGCAAAATCAGAGAAACGGATGATTCATGGTCTCTTAAAGGTTGGGAACTTTTTCTTAAATGTTGTTTTAAGGGGTTTTCATTCTGTAGGCTCTTCTAAGGCTCTATTTCCTTTTAAAATGATTATCAAAAAGATTTTTATTTGTAAATGGAGCCAATGGATTAAGCTAGAACCAGTCTACCTGAACAGCATGGTTTCAAAGCTGCCAGAGCAAAGATCTGTCATCATTTCCTTTCTTCTCGTCCATACAGATACAGCATGCAAGGTCTGATGAGGTCCGTTTGACAAATAGACTGAAGACAAGATAATAGCTTCAATCTTCTGTGAGCAGCATAGCTCAAACAAAGCTCCAGAACAGCTGGAGAGACCAACATCTAAACATCTAAACCAAACTAAAGCTAAATCACGGCATGTTTTGTGACGAGGGCTTACTTTATCAAAACTTTTTTTTTTTAAACTGCTTGAAAAACTTTTTTTAAAACACAGAAGAACAAAAGAATGGAACAAAGAAACACGGTAACCAGGCTACCGTCTGTGACATGAGCTCCAGCCCATACATGGCTACAGCGCGGCGGCTGCGTTATATAAGCCAGGGAGAGTTTTCTGCTCCTCGGCCAAATAGTTCTAGTCGGAGGAGAGCTCGCTGCCTGCGAAGGCAATCACACTTGAAAGGCTTGGGGGAGTTTAGTGCGCACTCAGGAGCGGGCAAGTGGCCAAGAAACGGCGAGGACACCGAGGCCTGGCATGTCGTTTAAGATGCTTTTTTCACTGCCGAGAGCTCATTAATCAACGGGCACCTGGGAGGAAGAGGATGTGGGTTCGGGGGGAAGGGGAGGGGGTGGAGAAGAGAACAGGAAATGGGCGACTGAGAGGCCGGGCCAGCTGAAAGCTGAAAGTGGGACAGGTACCAGATCCACCTCTGCAGTGGGATGTTGTGATTAGCACATACCAACACCCCATCAGCCATAGTAGCCCTTTTTTAAAATTTATTTCTAATTTTTCCCCATTTTCTCTGCAATTTTGTTCAGCCAATTACCCAACCCACTCATTAGGACTCCCCCTATCACCAGTGATGCCCCAACACACCAGGAGGGTGAAGACTAACACATGCTTCCTCCAATATCATGTGAAGCCAGCCACTGCTTTTTTTCACCAGCACGCTTGGAGGAAAAAATTAGAATATCATTGAAAGTTGAACTTTGTTTCAGTAATACATTATATAGATGTATTAAACACAGAGTGAACTATTTTAAGTGTTTATTTCTTTTATGGTTGATGATTACTGCTCACAGCCAAAATCAGTATGTAAGACTAGTGGAGGAGAACATGCCAAGATGCATAAAAACTGTGGGTTATTCCACCAAATATTGATTTCTGAACTCTTAAAACTTTATAAATATTGTCGCTGGCCTATGAAAAACACTTATCTCCATTTTTGTAGATTTTTAGTTTACTAAATAATTTGAACAGACAAACTGTCCCTTACACTAGAAACTCTTCAAAATGACCTGAAATAAACTCTTTTTACATTGACTTCCATTGAAAGTTTACAAGGTTTTTTCTCTCTCCTGTAAAGTTGCTGTTTTGGAGATAAGTGTTTTTCATTGGACAGCGACGATATGAACTTGTTTTCTTTGCATTATTTGAGGTCTGAAAGCTCTGCATCTTTTGTGTCATTTCAGCCATTTCTCATTTTCTGCAAATAAATGCTCTAAAATAAGTTTAGAGTTTAAATTAGTGCATTTTAATAAAATGGAATATCATTGAAAGTTTAACTTTATTTCAGTAATTCAAAATGTTCAAAACGTAAAACTCATATATTATATAGATGTATTAAACACAGAGTGATCTATTTTAAGCATTTATTTATTTTATTGTTGATGATTATAGATTACAGCCAATGACAACCAAGTAAAAGTCAGTGTCTCAGAAAATTTGAATATTATATATTAAAGACCAATTGGTACTTTTGGCAGTGTGGGCAGTGTGCCAAGTCCTGCAGGAAAATAAAATCAACATCTTTATATAAAAGTTGTCAGTAGTAGAGGGAAGCATGAAGTGCTGTAAGATTTTGTGGGAAAACAAAACTGCACTGACTTTAGACTTGATAATAAAACACAGTGGATCAACACCAGCAGATGACAGACATGTCTCTCCAAACCATCACTGATTGGTGGAAACCTCATACTAGACCTCAAGCAGTTTGAACTGTGTGTCTTTCCACTCTTCCTTCAGACTCTGCTCCCTTGATTTACTTTAAATGAAATGTAAAATTTACTGATGATCAGTGATGGTTTGGAGAGACATGTCATCTGCTGGTGTTGATCCACTGTGTTTTATCAAGTACAAAGTCAGTGCAGCACTTCATGCTTCCCTCTGCTAATGACAACTTTTATGGAGATGTGGATTTCATTTTCCAGCAGGATTTGGTGGAATGAGCATGGCTACACATGGTTTTAATGTTATGGCTGATCAGTGTTTACTGCATGTTCTTACCACAGAGTGCAGCAGCTGAGTGCGGGAGGTGCTGGGGCTGCTGAAGAAGCCGTGGTTGGGCATTAAATACTCATCAGCATCCATAGACTCGTCCAGATCCACTCCGCTCATCAGGCTGCGGTAGAACTTAGAGTCAGTAGGGCTGGGCAGGTGCATCCTCTCATCACCCTGCAGAACAGAGAAGCACAAACTTCAGTACGGACAATTCTTCATCATTTACAGGATTTATATTTTTATTTTCATACAGTACCAGTCAACAGTTTAATACTAAAGTCATCATGTAGTAACTTAAAAGTGTTAAACCAATCAAAATACTCTGTGAAGAAGCTTTTAGGTGGTTCTTATCTGGGGAAGCTGTTAACTTGCGGTTTCTTCTGAGGCAGGCAACTCTAATAAACTTATCCTGTGCAACTGATGAGTGCCAGTTCCATCATTATAATGTTTTGATAGTCTTTAACCCTTTCAGACCCTGCATCCATTATGGACAATGGACATCATGTTTTTCCTTTATTTTTAAATGTTTTTCATCAGAATAGACAATGAACCAGCCAATGAACAAGTTAATAAACCAATGAAACAGTAGCTTGGCTCCGCCCACTGCACTGTAAAAGACAGTAGTACTATTAGAGCCATTGAGGCAAAGTAACAGCAAATATTGACTAATTTACTGTGATTTAGAACAGTTTAACACTTTTTAATCATGTTTTTTTAATGTTTAGGGATGGTTTATGAAATCCATATGAATCAATGCAAACAAAACAATATATATTAAATATTTTAGTTAGTATTTTATAGTAGAATATTAGAGTCTACTTTTCTGTGCATTACAGACAGAAAACCACATTCTTACATTTTATTTGGAGATAAACTGGAGATAATTCAGGTCTGAAAGGGTTAAAGTAGTCTTTTTTTTCTTTACTTAGTTGAGTAGTTCTTACTTCACATAATCTGGATTAGAACATTACTCAAATATTCACTATTCACTGTATACCTGTAACGCTACCTCTTCACTACTTCACAAACACTTTATTAAGAGACAAGAAATTCAAGTAATTAACTCTTGATGAGTTCAGCACAGCTGTTAACTGAAAGCCTGAAATTCCAGGTGACTCTACCTTATAAAACTGACTAAGAAAATTAAAGCCAAGATGTGCAAAACTGTTATGTAAGCACAATAATCTAACATATAAAACATATCCTGGTTTGTTTAAAACTTTTTCTATGTTTTTTTTGCACAGTTTAAAATAATAGTAATAGTTCTCTCACCTGAATGACTAGATAGCGAGTTGGATCTCGTGCCATCTTGGAGAACTCGGCGATGAGCTCTCTGAATCTTGGCCTGCTTTCTGCATCGATCATCCAGCCTGCAGTAAAGCATGAGGACAGTAATGAGAGCGGGGTAATAACAGTAGTGTCTGGTTTATAAGAGCTGAGTGATTCATACAAATATCACTCTTCTGTTTTATAAGCACTCTACTGTTCTAACAATAGCTCTACATTTATTCTTTTAGACCTTTAGAGCAGATGTAGCAGATATGGAGAGTTTTCCAGAATTTAACCAGCTTAAATTACACTAACTGTCAAAATAATGGTTGCAGAAATAGTCGCACCCAGAAGGACATACAGAAGTAGTGTGTAACACATGTGTAACTCAACATGCCAGACTCTCAGCATGAAGAGTTGTAGAGGTTCGTAATGGGAATCCAGTGATAACCCAACCCATGCAGCTTCATAATTCTCACACAGGTCCTGCTGATTTCGCAGTAGGGGTGGAGTGTTGATAGCACATCTTATAGCATGGACTATGCTGATCATGCTGCTGCCCATGGTATAGTATCTGTCGTATTTTCAAGTCAAGCTCTTTTGATGGCAGCAGCATGTGGATGAGCATTGTCCTGCTGATATAGTGTACCGTAGAGCACTTTAACAAAAGGTAGGACCTCATTAATGTAACATTGAGATGTCATTTCGTCTGTAGATTCTAGGGGTAAATTCTAACAATATAGCTAGGCCAATTGCCCCCCACATTTAGCCGTATAGCCCCATCACAGGTGATCCAATAACACAGGGAGGGTAAAGACTAGCACATGCCTCCTCCAAAACATGTGAAGTGAGACTCCGCCTCTTTTCCAGCTGCTACTGCTGGAGCATTACCAAGTAACATTACAGCACACTTGTAGGTTCTGATACATCAGCTCACAGACGCAGCCTTGTGCTGATAAACATCACCCTAAGAGGAGTGATGAGTGGAAAAAGTGCCATCTACTGTACCCACCCAGAGAGACAGCAAGGCCTATTGTGCTCTCTTGGGGTTCCGGCAGCTGATGGCAAGCTGCATGACTGGGATTCAAACCAGAGATCTCACGTTCATAGTGGCCACTTGGGTTCTGTAACTAAGCTTTTAATGAAGAGTTAACAGTATTTCTGGACCGAATAGCACCAAAATTTAAGTGTAAACTAGTGTAGTAGTGTTTTCACACTTACATTTGACCATGATCATGTAGACGTCTATGGTGCAGATGGGTGGCTGTGGAAGCCTCTCTCCCTTTTCCAAAACTCCAGCGATCTCACTGGCAGGAATTCCGTCGTAAGGCTTCGTCCCAAACGTCATCAGCTCCCAGACGGTCACACCTACAGAGTCAACAGAGTCAACCAGACAGTAGCTCAGTTATTAGTCGAATTACCATATTTTTGGCACTATAATGTGCTTTGGATTTTAAACTGCACTAGCAATAAACGTCTGTTTTCTGGTCCATTTTCATACATAAGACACATTATGTGATATTAGTAAGGAACAGGGGTGTCTAATTTAGAAGTTTTGCCACTTGGGGGGGGGGGGGGGGGGGGTTGTTACTAAGTTAAGCAAACAATATTATTTTTAATTCTTGAAAAGCGCTTCCATTTATTTACAGTAAGCTTAGATTTCCAGATTTCCAATAAGGCTGGGTGCAGCAGCATTAGCATTAGTGGCTAACTGCCCGACAGCGCTACACTGAGGAACCCTAAGTGTTCTGGTTTCTTTTACTGCTTACTACGTAATTCCATATGTGTCTCTTAATTGTTTTCATGCCTTTAATATTCATCTTAATCTAAATTATACAAAGAAATAAAAAAAAAACACTGATTGAGAAGGTGTGTCCAAA
>NC_064411.1:51145000-51245000 GCF_023375975.1 Astyanax mexicanus | reverse complement strand
GAAAGAGGTTGTGATTGAGGTTCTGGCTGAGATTCTGACTGAGGTTCTAACTGCTGGTGTTTCTGTGCTGTTCTGCAGGAGGAAGTATAAGAAGACGTCACAGAGGTAAGGCAGGCCGAAGCTGATGCTGCTGCTGTGCTGAGTCACGGGGATTCCCTCTGCCCTGCTATAAACATCTCACACATTCAGACTTGTGTAACTAAATTGCTTCCTTCTGTAGAAAGAAATAAACTCGTTTCCTCACCATCTGCTTCTCCGTTCACTACACAACCTTTCAGAAGCTTTCATCAGATACTTTCTTATTTGTTTTATTCTGGATAAAAAGAGAAAATATATATATAATGGCTACTTCAGTTGAAACACCTACATTGTACAATTTATCAGAAACATCTACGGTACTGGTGGGACAAAATATCGATATTGTGATATATCTTATAGTTTTCAAATATCAAATATTGACTAGCCTCACAACTTATCTTACTAAAGTTCCTCCACATGGTGGCGCTATAATCAAATGATTAGGGTAAACCTGCGGTGAAAAATATTGGTAGTCTACTTCTGCAAACTGACACCAATAAATCCATAATAATTTGTGGTATTTGATTATTTAGGAGTATTTTATCCTCTTAATTTATGGTTAAAGGTCATAGAGAATTATCTTTTAATATGTAGAGAATTGCAGAATCACAGTATTATTATAGCATTGTTATCGTGTGCAATTGTGATGTCCTTCCCATCCCTATTCTACAGCTTACTAGCATAAACTGGCCACTTTATTGGAAACACCTATATAATACATATCTTCATTCACTGGCCAGTTTATTAGAAATTTGCATTTTTACACACTATTCGACTATATCAAAAACATCTACAGTGTACTAACATGCATAGGTCACTTTATTAGAAACACCTACCTTGTACTTCCACTTACTGGCCACTTTATTATAAACACCTAGCTTGCATTTTCACACACTGGCCTGCTGAAAAATTATATTATTTAAAGCAATGTCTGTCAGCTGGGTAAAAAGTTTAGCAATTTTATAAAGCAACAGTCTCTCACCATGAGGTACACTACCCAATAGAAGTAGCTTCTTAGAGCCTTTTTATAGAGCAGCCATCTCTTTTACGCCCTCGTGTGGCAAGGACTAGTATCTAATCAGACTACAACTGTAATCATTTACATAACCACAGTACATACATAAAACAAAACTGCATTGCTGATGTTAGCAGCAATCTGTGTAGTGTGATTTAGGCTGCGTCGGTGTGTCTTTGCTTTTGTAACGATGGGAAAAGTACACCTTGCGTAGCTAGAAACGCACAAAAGACATGAATTAATTCTCTTAATTAATCATGGGTGTGTTTTGGGCATAACATGAAATAAACCAATCAGCGTGTCACTTGCCTTATATTCCCTTTAAGAGGCAGGTGCTCTTTGACTTTGGCGCATTGCTATTTTATTGGTGCAGCCCTTCTCAGCAGAGAAATCTGAGTGCCTTTTTTATGGTGTGAAGGTGCGTCAGCAGATAATTTATAGAAACAGCAATGTTTTTATGTTGTATTCTGTTTACTGTTGATGTAAAAGATAGGTTTGTGTACTGCAGTGTGTCCTTGTGTTTGTGTAACAAGTGGGCGTGTAAGAGCATTGGGCAAGCATGGCCCAGCTGCGTTGCCAAGATAGCGATGAACGTCTGACTGTTGACTGTTGCCTAGGTTCTGATTGGTCAGTGGTGCACCTGTGTTTTCTGTTGCCAAGATAGCAATATGCCTAAAATGTACCTGAACACACCTAATTTGTAGACCACCATGCCCATCGGTGTAGATACAGCTCTGAAAAAATATGAAATATGAAAAAAAAGACCACTTAAAAAGTATGAGTTTATTTGATTTTACCGAATTAAAAACCTCTGGAATAAAATCAAGAGGAAGATGGATGATCACAAGCCATCAAACCAAACTGAACTGCTTGAATTCTTGCGCCACGAGTAAAGGCATGAAATTATCCAAAAGCAGTGTGTAAGACTGGTGGAGGAGAACATGATGCCAAGGTGCATCAAAACTGGAATTAAAATCCAGGATTATTCCACCAAATATTAATTTCTGAACTCTTTTTTTTTTTTTTTACTTTATGAATATGAGCTTGTTTTCTTGCATTATTTCTTGTTTTGTGGTTTAAGATTACAGTATATTTATATAACAGAACTTTGCCTTAGAATGTAAAAAACATGCAGAGTTGAATGCATATCTTTTCATCCTTATGCATATTATATAAGGTATTATTGTTTTGCATGAAGATTATTGCCCCACGTCATCGCAGCTACGGGCACGCGACAGAAGGCATGCTGCCCGCAGTGCCCGCTACCCGCGTGCGGTGCTCGGCTTTGAAAAGACATCTGCTGGGAACAAATATGTGGTGGCTGTTGCTAAGTGCTCGGCAATTATCATCAGGGAGGGATGAGCGAGGGATGAGATGAAAAGAGCGAGAGATGGGAATCGAAACGGAAAGACGGGAGGGAGAAAAGGGAGAAATGCGAAAGTGTAAACAGCAGTGACAGAAGGAGAGAGTGATAACAATAGAGTTAGAGGTGGATGGAGGGGGGATTGAGCCGGTCTAATATTAGAGCTCGAGAGTGGGTTTAATTGGCCGGGCCGCAGGGGGGCGGGCTCAGTGGAGATTTCCCTCCGCTGACTTCCTGTGCCGCTCGCCTCTGAATGACGGCTCAATGGGAGTCTGGGTAATTATGGGAGGCTAATTGGCTGCAGAGGATTCTGGGAGTGTGTCATTAGCGACGCAACGCGACGACGCAGTGAGACAAATACAGTAGTGTGTGAGAGCGGACGTGAGGGGTCTCAGCTCAGGGTGTGAGACGCTGTATGTTGGGCAGTGCAGCTGCAGAGGCTGGATGCAGTGTGCCTTGTTTTGAGCTAAAAGCATAAATAATTCATTTATTGAGTATTTTAAGTAGTTTTCTGTGTGTAAATAGTAAATAAATGACTTTGTTCAATGCAAAAATATGCTCAGATGTCATTTTGTAAACCTACTGTATTTACCACTCTGTTGTTTTGCCTCATAATGAAATACAATGATATATATATATATATATATATAGTTGTAAAAATAAATTATTTAAATAATTTCCTACATATACATAGTAAATATATTACTTTGTTTATAGCAAAAATAAGCTCAGATGTAATTTTAAAAACTTACTTTTTTCACCCTGTTTATTTGCCTCATAATGAAAGTGCTCTGATTGGCTGGTTTATGGCATGACCACGACCACGCACAGAACTCTCATACAGAATAATAGCATAGTTTTAACACTATAACAAAAACAAATCTATTTTAAAACATCAGGACACATTATCTTGCAGATTTTTTTGGGGCGAACTATTTTGATAATTTCCAAATTTCAGTTAGCCAAATTAAAAAAAATATAAATAATAATAATTTCCTAAATATATAGAAAGTAAATATATTACTTTGTTTGCAGCAAAAATAAGAGCAGATGTGATTTTATAAACCTATTGTATTTACCACCTTGCCTCATAATGAAATAAAATTAATTCCATTTTACAGAGGGCTCTGATTGGCTGGATTATTTCATGACCACAGAACCCCCATACATTATTTTAGCTTAGTTTTAATACTGTTTTAACACTAACACTAACTCTGTATTAAAAAGTCAGTGTAATTTCCAAATTTCAGCTAGCTAAATGAATCAAAAATTCATTTATTGAGTATTTTAAGTAGCTTTCTACATATAACTAGTAAATTATGACGTTGTTTGATGCAAAAATATGCTCTGATGTCATTTTATAAACCTACTGTATTTACCACCCTGTTGTTTTGCCTCATAATGAAATATAAAGATTTCCATTTTAGAGAGGGCTCTGATTGGCTGCTTTTATGGCATGACCACAACCAATCACAGAACCCTTATACAGTATTTTATCATAGTTTTAATACTGTAACAAAAACTCAGTATTAAAAAGTCAAGGGACATTAATTTGCAGCATTTTTTGAGGTCTTTTTTGGTAATTTCCAAATTTCAGTTCGCTTAATTTATCAAAAATTCATTTATTGAGTATCCACTCTTTTGTTTTGCCTCTTTTTTGCCCCAATTTAAATCCAAAAAAACGCTACATTGACCCATGAGCATGTGTGGCCTCTTGCATTGAATGTGGATGCAGTGATTTCTTTTGCTTGGGTTGCTGGAGTCTGTTCCCATGGACAATATTAGCCAGAAGTCGCCGGTCACCATCATTACCACCAACTATCAGACCTGTCCTGTCTAGCTCAAACTCAAAAATACTTGACTGTGTTCAGCCATACTCACAATATAGCACCTCACAACTGATACAGATATGGGAATTCCCAAACTTTCAGCTGATGTAGTACTTCATGATCAGTTTACTTACTGGTATCCTATTGCTTTTAAACTAGGAACTGCTTTAAGATGCTAATAAAAAATAACAATAATATAAGAAAATAAAGGAAATTAAAGGAGATTAAAGAAGATAAATAGTTTGCAGCAGACTCTGCCCTTAGTTAACATTACGTAATAAACTGGGTTACTAAGCAGCTCATTGGAATCAAAGGTGTTTCAGACCGTTTGTTTTAAAGCCTGATGAAAATTCATGAGGATGCAGGGCTTCAGAAAGTGGCCCATTAGCTTGTCCACATAAGAGCCTCCAGAGCTCTGCAGTGGTCAAAATCACACCAGAACTGCTCAATCCTTCTCCTCCTCGGAATAAACACATTTTTAACTACACTGAGGTGACAAAAGTCATGGGAGTGTAGTATATAAACTGGTCATGAAGTGTTACCCTAAGCTTGTATGTACTAGTGCATCTCAAAAAATTCAAATATCATTGAAAAGTTACTTTATTTCAGGAATTTAGTTCAAAATGTGAAACTAATATATTATATAGATGTATTAAACAGAGTGATCTATTTTAAGTGTTTATTACTTTTATTGTTGATGATTAGATTAGATAATTAGAATATTATATAATAAGACCAATTGGTACTTTTGGCAGGGTGGGCAGTGTGCCAAGTCCTGCTGGAAAATGAAATCCGCATCTCCATAAAAGTTGTCAGTAGCAGAGGGAAGCATGAAGTGCTGTAAGATTCCTTGTATATATTCCCTGTTTGTTTATTTATTATCTCTAGTTGGTTTAGTTTAGGTTCTTTGATTTGTTATTGGTTATTTGTGTATCTTTGTTTCATGTTACTTGTTCCTTGTTTTCTTGTTATTTATTTATTAAATTATTATTTATTTTCACCCTACCTGCACTTGTGTCCGCTTTCCTCGCCACCCTGCCTGGGTATTTCCTGACAATCAGCAGCAGAGATGGTATTTGTTTATAGCTGTATTAATTATCTGGGTAATAAATCAGGTTAAGCTACACCTGAACAGCTTTAGCACCTTTAGATCAAACTTATAGAGCTACAGCTGATAGTGGGGGGGGGGGGGGGGGGGACTCCTTTAGAGTTTTTTCAGTTAGGTTATTTTGGTCCACATTTGAGTGTGATTACTGTATTCACAGGAAGTTCCAGCTCTGGCTCATGGTTGTTCTCTCTCGTCGGATAGTGTGAGCCATCTCCTTTCACATTCACACAAGCACAGACTTCTGGGAATGTACTGGTAATGAAACAGTAAAGTGTGTGTGGACTTTTTTGCACTTCTTCAACTTGAGGTCCAATTGTGAAACCAGTGGTAATTCCCGAGATGTTATCAGGCCCATAACTAGGATTTTAACACATGTAGAGTGATACAACAGAGTGATATGTAACTTAAAATTGCATATGAGAGGATCTGGATACAAAAATGAAGCTTATATCAGACGAGTAACTACTACTGGAGATCTCTTGATGCAAACAATGCTTTAAATGGCCTTTCTTATTTAGATACAGTTTCAATTAACGTATCTGTATAATGACAAGGAAGACCCATGTCAAACTTGAATTTGTATTTCCCTGCTTATTAAAACCAGCATACAAGACTCTTTATTTTATTATTATTTCCTAAAATAAAACATATCACTTCCAGCTAATAGAGGCAGCCTACTGAATACATCTTATCTCTCCTTATCTCTCTAATGCCCAGAAATTACACACCAAATTTAGAGAATAATTTATATATTTAGTATATGTATATATTGTATAATGTCAGTGTCATGCAAAAGCCTTGTATCTTCATAAAATCAACCTCACAGGAGCGTTGTACATTGTTCTATTGGTCCATTCAGCCATAACATTAAGACCGCTGACATCTGGTGACAAGTGAAAACTCACTGACTATCATCAGCATATCTACATATTAATCGATATATATGAAACAGTGAATTAAGAGTTGGTTTACTTAGTGGTAATGTTATGGTGGATCAATGTATGTAGATATGATTATATAATTAGGAATATTTTATGCACTTAGACAGGTGCATCTCAAAAAAATTAGAATATCATTAAAAAGTTATTTTATTTTAGTAAATCAGTTTTAAAAATGTGAAACTCATATATTATATAGACGTATTAAACACGGAGTGATCTATTTTAAGAGTTTATTTATTTTTATTGTTGATGATTATAAACAAAACAAAAATCGGTGTCTCAGAAAATTAGAATATTATAAATCTAGACCAATTGGTACTTTTGTCAGTGTGAGCAGTGTGCAAAGTCAAGTCCTGCTAGAAAATGAAATCTGCATCTCCATAAAAGTTGTCAGTAGCAGAGGGAAGCATGAAGTGCTGTAAGATTTTGCGGGAAAACAAAACTGCACTGACTTTAGACTTGATAATAAAACACAGTGGATCAACACCAGCAGATGACAGACATGACTCTCTAAACCATCACTGATTGGTGGAAACTTCACACTAGACCTCAAGCAGTTTGGACTGTGTGTCTCTCCACTCTTCCTCCAGACTCTGGTTCCTTGATTTATAAATGAAATGTAAAATGTACTGATGATCAGTGATGGTTTGGAGAGTCATGTCATCTGCTGGTGTTGATCCACTGTGTTTTATTATCAAGCCCACATTCAGAGCACTTCATGCTTCCTTCTGCTGACAACTTTTATATAGATGCAGATTTCATTTTCTAGCAGGACTTGGCACACTGCCCACACTGCCAAAAGTACCAATTGGTCTTTTAATATAATATTATAATTTTCTAAGATACTCAGTGTTTAATACATCTATATCATATATGAGTTTCACATTTTGAACGGAATTACTGAAATACAGTAACTTTTCAATTCAAATTATTCTAATTATTTGTGATGCACCTGTACTCTATGAGAATGTATGCACATGTAGCACATGAAGTCGAGAGCGCTATGCTAATGTAGCCCCCTCACACAGGTGCCTCTCACACCTGCATGTAAATCACACCAGCAATCAGTGCCTAGTCAGCATACACACAAATACACACACACACACACACACACACACACACTTCACATAATCAAGTGATGCTCCACTTGTCCATTGATGCTAAGAGGGGGTAACTGAACCCACTAAAAAAAAGAAAAGAAAAGAACAGCGAGAGAAACAGGGAGCGAAGTGCAGCCAAGCGTAGCGCAACAGAGCGCTTGGCTAAGACAGAACCGCCAGAGCTTTAGACAGAGCTGTCTGAAGGGGGTTTAATGCGAAGCACAGCAATTTGCACGTCCTCGGAGCAGCAGCGTGCACGTCAGTCGTGAGCGCGGCCAAGAGAAACCTGCTGATTGGACGGGGTAAACAGGCAGGCCGTGTTATTGGAGTTAGCGCAGTTCGCGACGGCCTGTTTAGCTTTAGCTGCTGTTGTCGCAGGCGATCTCGAGTGGGCTCACAGTGACGCAGATTGCTGTGGAATTCAGGCCTGGACCATGCCAGCGGTTTTGGGAGGAAAATGAACACATGCACGCAGGCTTAAGCCTTTACACACACACACACACACACACATACACACACATACACACACACAGCTGTTTTATGGACTTTCCATGAACCTACAGTGAGAACCGTTAATCAGCTCTCAAAGCGCAAAAGTTAGTCACAGCAACTTCAATACAGGAACTGCCTTAACAAAAGTTATTAGTCAGCCTTGTGGCCTTCCCAGCCACAAAAGTTTGGACACACCTTCTCTTTTTCAATGGTTTTCTTCATTTTCATGACTATTTACATTGTTGATTCTCACTGAAGCATCAAAACTATGAATGAACACATGTGGAGTTTTATGTACTTAACAAAAAAAAAAAAAGGTGAAATAACTAAAAACATGTTTTATATTCTAGTTTCTTCAAAATAGCCACCCTTTGCTCTGATTACTGCTTTGCACACTCTCGGCATCATTCTCTCAATGAGCTTCAAGAGGTCTTGTTCCAACAGTTTTGATGGAAGGAGTTCCCAGAGGTGTTTATTAGCACTTGTTGGCTCTTTGCCTTCTTCACTCTGTGCTCCAGCTCACCCCAAACCATCTGGATTGGGTTCAGGTCCGGTGACTGTGGAGTTTCAGCTCATTTTTTGTTAAGTACATAAAACTCCACATGTGTTCATTCATAGTTTTGATGCTTCATTGAGAATCTACAATGTAAATAGTCATTAAAAAATAAAGAAAACGCATTGAAAAAGAGAAGGTGTGTCCAAACTTTTGGCCTGTTCTGTATCTGTTAACTTTAGTACTTTAGTGTCCCACAGAACTCTTTTCCCACACTGTGCACTGTGCTAGGGCAGACCTCTAGCTAAGAAATTATCACATTTTAAAGTAGAACAACACAGGAACACTTATGTAATGTTTAAAATGCTGCTCTTCAGCTCTTCTTTGTTCGGGGAGCAGGTCAAACCAAACTGAAGCTGGTGCTGCTGGAGATGTATTTATGCTAATGTGGCTAATGTTTTATGCTAATAATGTACACTATATTGAAAATAAAGTTGTGTGGAACATGTTGATTCATTGTTTTAACTTTGAAATCAAGGAATTAACCTGTAGTTGGTTTCTCTGGTCCGAATCAGTTGATGAGTTTGCTTATTTGGAGCGCTTATCCCTCTGTTTGGTTTGTTTTCACACAGGCACAAACCTAAACGCACCAAAATGCGCTCCAATAAACCACATGAGCACATCGTCTCCTCTGATTGGTCAGAGCTGTCTGGCACGAGAGCAAGAAAAAATATATATTTTCTGCACTTTTAAAAACACTGTGTTTTATATGGCATGTGCAGTGACCAGTGAACGCTGCACATACCGCACTAAGTGTAAACAGCATGGAGCACAGAGACAGTGTTTGTTCTTAGTTGTGGTAATTAGTGTTATCTGGATAATATATCATATTAAACTACACCTTATCAGCAGGTGAGCTCAATTAAAAGGAGTATATTTGATAGCTGGGTCGAATCGAGACCAGATTACGTTCTCATCCAACAGTCTTACAATGCTAGAGATTAAATGAAATTGATAAAATTTATTCTTTATTAAATGGAACCCTACACCTAACCTTAACATTATTTTTTTCATAGACAGGTTTAAGGTTATATTCATGTTGTTTTGTTATATAAACTGAGGACAATATTTCTTCCAAATTCCAAATAAAAAATTATTTAGAGCATTTATTTGCAGAAAATGAGAAATGGCTGAAATATCAAAAAATATGCAGAGCTTTTAGACCTCAAATAATGCAGTTCAGAAATCAATATTTGGTGGAATAACCCTGTTTTTTAATCACAGTTTTCATGCATCTTGGCATCATGTTCTCCTCCACCAGTCTTGCACACTGCTTTTGGATGATAACTTTATGCCTTTATTCCTGGTGCAAATTCAAGCAGTTTAGTTTGGTTTGATGGTTTGTGATCATCCATCTTCCTCTTGATTATATTCCAGAGGCTTTCAATTTGGTAAAATTCAAAGAAACTCATCATTTTGAATATTACTTAAACATTTATGGGGCATCCATAGTGAACCATTCAAGTGACAGCCAAAGAGACCCAGTAACAGTTTTTGAACAGTTTATATACTGATGTCCCCTGGCTTTTGGAATTTCAGTGTCAATGTTAGTCAATGTAAGACCACACTCTCGCTCTCACTCTCTCTCTCTCTCTCTCTCTCTCTCTCTCTCTCTTACTTTTTATTGTGATCTTTTAGCCCCTTTTCAGAGCTACCAGATCCCTCCTTCTCTTTCTCCTCGCGCCTCGTAATTAGAGGGGTAATTACTCAGCTCAAATGAGCCCCACATCCAGCCTTAATTACATTCCTCTTCTCTCCAGCGCTCTGCCCCCTTCCTTCGCTCGCCCCCTTTACCACCCCAGTGGGCCAGGTGCTGGTTCCCCCTGCCCGTGCGGAGCTGCTTTGTGGGTGCAGGTGTGAGCGAACGCCCGCCCCCTCCATCCAACTCAATCCGACTACATCCGTGACTTCTGCTGTCAGGACTGATGTGGTGGAACACGGTTAAGGCAGCCAGAAGAGTTTTTTTTTAAGGTGGACAGTTTAAGTGGACTTGACCTGACCTGACCTGAGCTGAGCTGCAGCATAAATACATGGTGCAACTGTTGGGTCAGCAACTGAATCCACGCTTTAGGGCTTTTAGCTTCTATTGGGAATTACTGCAAGTGACAGGCTGGTTTTTACTGGCTTTCAAGCTGTGGCAGGTCTACTAGAACCCACCCAATAAATGTGCATTTACAGTGAGCTCTGTAATTAAAGATGGCTAGAGTGGTCTTTCAGAAATGCCCTGGCTTTGGAGGGAACTTTGTTAGGAATGTAGGAGTCTAATATGCTACGCTCTAAAAAACAGAGGTACGATACGAGTACTTTTTTGTACTCAAAGCTACACTCTTCATAATTGTACCCTCAAAGGTACAATATTGGTCTTTACAGGGTCAGATTTGTTCCCTCTGAAGTACAAAGTCATTTCTAACAGCAATAAGTACAGATTTGTACCATTTAACCAGCCAAAGGGTACATTCAGTATTCTGTATCTCTGCACTAATACACTATATACTGTATATTTAAATTTCACATTTTTTATTTGAAAGCCAGACAATTTTGGATCATCAAGTTTTTGAGCCATATTCAGTTGATGATTATGTTTATAATCTTTATAATCTATACTGGCACAAAAAACATGGGTACAAAAAAGGACTTTCACTGAAAGGTACTTTTTTGTACCTCAATATAAGGTACAGCCCCAGAGACAAGCTTTGTAGTCTTTTAAGTACAAATCTGTACTTACTTTTCTTAGTGTGTAATATACTGATGATAATGTGAGTATAGGGAGACCAACGACTGTAGAATACATGTATGGACAGTGCAACATCTCTGTTGGCTGGTTACAGTATAATGTGTTGCTCTGCACACTTAGTTCAATGAAGGCAGTCTGAGACTCTTGGAGAAGAGGGTACGTTCTCTGATTTTGCTATTTATAGGTTTATGTTTGAGTAAAATGAACATTGTTGTTTTATTCTATAAACTACAGACAACATTTCTCCCAAATTCGTAATAAAAATATTGTCATTTAGAGCATTTATTTGCAGAAAATGAGAAATGGCTGAAATAATATTTTAAAAAAGGCATCAAATAATGCAAAGTTCATAAAACATATTCATTTTCATACAGTTTTAAGAGTTCAGAAATCCATATTTGGTGGAATAATCCTGGTTTTTAATCACAGTTTTCATGCATCTTGGCATCATGTTCTCCTCCACCAGTCTTACACACTGCTTTTGGATAAGTTTATGCTGCTTTACTCCTGGTGCAAAACTTCAAGCATGGAGCTTCAGCTTGGTTTGATGGCTTGTGATCATCCACACAGCAAAAAACTAAATCTTGGCAAGTGAAATGATCTACTTTCAAGGCAATAAATTGTTTAAGTGTAATATTGCTTAACTTATTTTATGAAAAATGACCTTATTTAAAACCATTTGAACTCAAAATAAGCACAAAAAGCCCCCAGTGAAGCTATTCTGATTCTTGTGTACAAGTTTAAGCCAGAAAAAAATGGATTTTTGCTTGATTTAAGTCTTACTACACTTATTTTGAGACTTATTTCAAAAAATCTTATCAAGAAAAATTTACTCACCCCATTGGCAGTTTTATTTGCTTTAATTTAAGCGTCTACGTCTCAATTTACATATATTTTGTCTATTTTTTTCTAATGGATTTTGTGCAGTGCATCTTCATCTTGATTATTTCCCAGAGGTTTTCAATTTGGAAAAATTAAGGAAAAACATCATCATTAAGTTTTTTTTTTTTGTTTGTTTTGTAGTTGGCATCCCTTGTTTGGATGTGCACTGGATGTACAAGCAATGCTTCACCAGAATGTTAAAAAATGTCTAATTATGAAACAACACAACACTTATCTGCATAATTTGGTAATGTTTTCCCCACCCACTCAAGGCTGCCAGGAAATGATTCATATAATTTCACAGGTAGGTTTTTACTGTATGTGGGTGGAGAGTTTCTGATTGAGCCACTTTGAACCATTATCTGCATTATTTAACCTACGTAAGATATGAAGCATATTTTAAGTGATATGTTTTTCTTTCCTTTCACTTCCTTGATTTTCGATTGATATAGAACATGTTTTTTGGTCTAGGGAACATATTTGTCACTTTACGTCCCAGAGGCTTGTTGCTAGCCTCTCTCTGCTAGCTCTTAAAGGAAGGAAACGGTGGGCTCATATCTCTATTCTTCCTCACTGCAGTGCTGCTCTGGCGATCGTTGGCATATATCAAGCGCTAAACCAATCATAACCCCTCGCTCCAATGATCCCGCTCAGAAGCAGTCCTTATGCTGCCAGCAACGCCTAGATTTACACCCATTCCATCAGGGGCGAGTCTACATCCCCCTCTCTCTCTTTCTCCTGGCATCTCGCCGACGTACCTCTTCTGAGGTCAATGAAGCGTAGAGGGACATTCATACTGGTTTATTAAGGCAGAGCTGACCGTAACCAATCCATCAGCCTCTGGATCTGTCATTAGCTACAGTTACGGCAGGCCTGGGCCTGAGTGGGTTGCACTATTGCACTGAGACTCTCCCAAGTACACTATTTATTTGGCTATGCTTTATTTTATCAAGAAAACCCTTTCTGGAGTTGAAGTTTTAATCCTTTTTAGCAGAAACATCAACAATTAAAAAAAGGGCGAGTCAAGTCAGATCTAAAGTTTTTATTCCAGTCATCCCAGTTATCTATGTATATGTAGGGTTTGGGGGTTGATTTAGTTCTGTCTCTGTGTGTTGAGGAGTCTGATGACCTGAAGGAAGAAACTGTTGCAGATCCTGGAACCCAAACCAAATGGTAATGCAGCAGGTTTAGAATACTCCCTATAGTCACTCTTTACAAAACGGTGAGGTTATGAGGTTGTAGATGTTCTGTTTTTAGTCTCTTTAGAGGAAAAGGAAGTGGAAGTGGTAAGGCCGTGGCTATGGAACTGGCTTTGCAGGACCAGGTGAAGAAACTTAGAGTTCTTCAAGATTTCCAATTTAGTACAGCTGTTGATATTTAGGGTTTTAGTCTAGATCTATAGTGTACCAATCAATTGCAGATTTCGCAGCTGGATTTAGGGCGTGTCGTGTGTCTTTGGTATGGTGAGGGTGCAAAAAATACACCTTGCACGGCTCAAAATGCAAAAAAGGCATGAACTAATTCCCTTTAACTAATCATGGGTGTTTTGGGTGTAACATGAAATAAACCAATTAGTGTTCCAGTTGTCATTCCCTTTAAGAGGCAGGTGAGCTCTGAATTTGGCACATTCGTATCTAAACAGCGCGGTGCTTCGTGCTTCGTTTCAGCAGAAGATACTGACCTGCAAGCTCACCAGAAGCTCACTTAAGGGAACAGCAATGTTATTTTATTCTTTATTCTGTTTGTTTCTGAGTTAAAAGTCAGGTTTGTGCAAATATAGGAATGGACGGTTGACTGTTGTCTAGGTTCATTTCAGTCAGTGGCGCTCTTGTGTTTTTTCACCGCCAACATATAAATGCACCAGAAATTTACCTGAACACACCTCACTTCCAGACCACCACACCCATCAGTGTAGATTTATTCCTAAACTCTGTTTGACGCTATTTTAACAGCGCAGGAGCAAGCATGAAAATAGGCTGCTATTTGTTGAAGGGGTGTAAGATAGTAAAGAGCATCGCGGTTTCCCTTGTATTCAACAACCGTCATTGCAAAGAGGGTCCAAGGAACTTTTTCATTTTTTTACAAAATGGTTCAGAACAAAGATGACCTTTCTCATCAGGACAACAGGCCTGTGGTAAAGACAGTTGAAGAGTTTAATGCAAATTACTGGTAATTCTGGTAATTGATAACAGATGCTAGCTTTACTCAGAGAACAGAAAGTGAGAATGGAACAGAATAGAGAATGGTAGAGGTTTTCCAGGCTTTCAGATTGTACAGTATGCAGGGTTGTAGAATAACTTAACTATGACTTTAAAAGCGATTAAACATATAGTGTGAAATGTTTAGGCATTGTAAGCCATTTCTTTATAAACCCTTACACCTGCAGTTTATAATGTGTTATGAATGTCACTGTAAGTACCTATTTAGAGTTATTATACAGGCTTACTACAGTCATTATAAGGTTTTATGCATGCCATATAATGCATTATGAATGCATTAATTACACAGGATTCATAGGAAGTGTTACCCAAAGTATTTGTACTTGTACTTGGCAAAAGTCATGGGACACACAGGTACTACCTACTGTTATCTTTAGTAGATACTGTACTAAGATAAAAGTAGATGAATACTTTTAGTGACAATATTGTATTCAGGCTAATCAAACAGGATAATAGTAATAAAAATAATAATAATACTATCAATTTTGCTCATCCTCTCATGGTCTACTGGCTATAAAACAGTGTACATATCCAGTGTCAACTTGTTTCGCTCACATATGATTGTCTCTGAGAAAAAAAAAAAACACAGGCGTCTCTCCTGAATGAAGGTCGAGCTTTTTTATTGGTCCTGGATTGCAGCTGAACGAAATGAAAGAAACCCGACCTTCAGTAAGAGCTGTAGACCTTGTGACGGTGGCCTTAAATACTGAAATCTCGCGGTTAGCACTCGCTGGCCTCCCATCGCAGCCCCTGGCGCGCTATTGTTCATTCCAGCTAAGGGTATAATTAATAAGGGTCTAATTGAGCCGCTAATGGAATATTAATCAGCTGCAGAGAGGAGCTCGCTCGCGCCAAAAATGTCAAGGATTCACCGTCATGCGTTTAGGCTCGGATAGGTGTGTCTAGTTGGAAGCCTGGAAGCCTGGAAAAGGCCTGGAAAAGGGAACAATGGCTCTAGTGTGAGGAATTCTGGGAAGTACTAGTTTGTGTGTGTGTGTGTGTGTGTGTGTGTGTTTGTTTGTGTTGTTAGAATGAAGGTCGATGTGCATTAGTCATGTGCATTAGTGCGCAAAACATTTATAGAGGACAAAAGCACTCGAGACTGTTATTGTAAAGAACAAGGTAAAGAGCTTAGCGTGCATCACCTTCAAATACAGATAGATACATAGATAGATAGATAGGTAGATAGATAGATAGATAGATAGATAGATAGATAGATAGATAGATAGATAGATAGATAGATAGATAGATAGATAGATAGATAGATAGGTAGGTAGGTAGGTAGGTAGGTAGGTAGGTAGGTAGGTAGGTAGGTAGATAGATAGATAGATAGATAGGTAGGTAGGTAGGTAGGTAGGTAGGTAGGTAGGTAGGTAGGTAGGTAGGTAGATAGATAGATAGATAGATAGATAGATAGATAGATAGATAGATAGATAGATAGATAGATAGATAGATTACAGTTAGTTAATTGCATGCACTGCTGACAGAGATGTGCAAACGCACATACTGTACATCCTACACCCTGTGGCAAGGCGAGTTCTGATGCTCATTGCTATCTTATGCCCCGCTAACAGTCTTTTTGGGCGTAACGTGAAATAAACCAATCAGTGTGCCAGTTGCCTCACATTCCCTTTTTTATTTTTGTACTGTGTCTGTGTGTTTGTGTTTATCGAGTGGGGATGTACAGTCAACTGATGACTCTGATAATCGACTGTTGACTGTTGTCAGGGTTTTATTCCGTCAGTGGCGCTCCTGTGTTTTCCACCACCAAACTAAGTAGAAACACGACAGAAATGTAAATGAACAAACCTCACTTCCAGACCATCAAACCCATCAGTGTAGATTTATTCCTAAACTCCTAAAAAATACATATTTTGATAACTAGTATAGTAAAAATGCCTATCGTATTATAAATCAAAATTATGCTCTTATTCATGTTGTAAAGTAATATACAGTACACGCCAAAAGTTTGGACACACCTTCTCTTTTTTTAATGCGTTTTCTTTATTTCCATGACTATTTACATTGTAGATTCTCACTGAAGCATCAAAACTATGAATGAACACATGTGGAGTTTTATGTTTCCTAACAAAAAAAAAGTGAAATATCTAAAAACATGTTTTATATTCTAGTTTCTTCAAAATAGCCCCCCTTTGCTCTGATTACTGCTTTGCACACTCTTGGCATCATTCTCTCAATGAGCTTCATTAAGAGGTGGTCACCTGAAATTAAATGGTTTTCCAACAGTCTTGAAAGAAGGAGTTCCCAGAGGTGTTTATTAGCACTTGTTGCTCCTTTGCCTTCTTCACTCTGTGCTCCAGCTCACCCCAAACCATCTGGATTGGGTTCAGGTCCGGTGACTGTGGAGGACAGCTCATTTTTTTTTGTTAAGTAGATAAAACTCCACATGTGTTCATTCATAGTTTTGATGCTTCAGTGAGAATCTACAATGTAAATAGTCATGAAAATAAAGAAAACTAGAGACCTAGACATTTAAAATGAAATAAAAAACAGAGGAATAAGACCTCTAAATACAAGGTTGTGAAGGAAATGCACTCCAGGACTGCAGGCTATTGCAGTTACAGAAGAGCTGGATGGTCAGGAGATGCACTGATCTGCTCTATCGCTGCAGACAGTGGGGGGAATTTGACCCTAATGGACTTTCTGTGTTGTTCTTAAGCACCTCCTCTGTGGTGAGACTCAAATAGCTTAATGGAGACGATGGAGTGATAGTAGTAGGGGAGGGTAGTGTTTGTGTCCGACAGATAAGCTGCCGTCAATTCAGGTCGTAGTCACTGACCTCTGCTCTCTTTAATAATTAACTGCTGGTCATTATTTTACCCTTTTTCATTTTTGTAATAATTCAACCCATTTAACCCCTCTCACACTCTAACTACCAACAGCTATATTAAAAAAAATAAGAGACCACTTAAAAATGATGAGTTTCTTTGATTTTACCAAATTGTGATGGATGATCACAAGCCATTAAACCAAGCTGGAGAGTGGCATGAAGTCCAAAATCCAAAAGCAGTGTGTAAGACTGGTGGAGGAGAACATGAGGCCAAGATGCATGAAAACTGTGATTAAACACCGGGATTATTCCACCAAATGTTGATTTCTGAACTCTTAAAACTTTATGAATATGAACTTGTTTTCTTTGCATTATTTGAGGTCTGAAAGCTCTGCATCTTTTTTAATATTTCAGCCGTTTCTCATTTTCTGCAAATAAATGCTCTAAATGACAATATTTTTATTTGAAATTTGAGAGAAACGTTGTCCGTAGTTTATAGAATAAAACAACAGTGTTCATTTGCTGTACTTCAGCAACACCTTAGCAGCCACCTAGCGACACCCTAGCAACCAACAGCTTTGCCATAGGAAGGTCTTATCAACCACCTAGCAATACTGTATCAACCATTTATCACTTAGAAGCAAAATTTGAAAGACTCACCTAATAGTGGCAGTCTAATAGAAGCACCTTAGCAACCAACAGCTATATGATAGCAACCATATAAAAAAAAACACTTTATCAACCAACAGCGGCCACCAAGCAAGACCATAGCATCCACCTGGAATACCTTTTTCACTACCTAGAAACAGAATAGCAACACCATAACATCCACCTGGCATACCCTATTTACTACCTAGTAACAGAATAGCAACGCCATAGCATCCACCTAGGATACCTTATTTACTACCTAGTAACAAAATAGAAACACCACAGCATCCACCTAGGATACCTTTTTTACTAAATAGTAACAGAATAGCAACACCATAGCATCCACCTGGCATATCCTATTTACTACCTAGTAACAGAATAGCAACGCCATAGCATCCACCTAGGATACCTTATTTAGTACCTAGTAACAAAATAGAAACACCATAGCATCCACCTAGGATACCTTTTTTACTAAATAGTAACAGAATAGCAACACCATAGCATCCACCTGGCATATCCTATTTACTACCTAGTAACAGAATAGCAACGCCATAGCATCCACCTAGGATACCTTATTTAGTACCTAGTAACAAAATAGAAACACCATAGCATCCACCTAGGATACCTTATTTAGTACCTAGTAACAAAATAGAAACACCATAGCATCCACCTAGGATACCTTATTTAGTACCTAGTAACAAAATAGAAACACCATAGCATCCACCTAGGATACCTTATTTACTACCTAATAACAGAATAGCAACGCCATAGCATCCACCTAGGATACCTTATTTACTACCTAGTAACAGAATAGCAACACCATAGCAACCACCGGCTTGCACATCTTGCTTTTCTCGTTCTTCCCATGTAATTGATTGGGATTTCTTTTATTGAATTTTACATTGATGTCAAATTCTGAATGTTAGCATTTGTTATATTGTTTTTATGGAATTTTATAGACTTTTTTGAAGTTTTTGATCTTCTCTGCGCTGCAGTCTTTGATGTTTTATTATAATTTTAGTGTGTGTGTGTGTGTGTGGAACAGTGTCAGTGTTGGGATGATTATCCGTGCGGCTGGTGATAATCACAGTGTGTTGTTTTTCGCTGATGTGTGTCTCGGATACGCAGGAAACAATCCCACAGTGCACTACAACGCTGTTCCTGCACAGTGGGGCATTCTGCCAGAGCAGCTGCCTTTAATACAGCTATTACAAAGACCTGATCATGTGGGCATATGGCTGTGTGTGTGTGTGTGTGTGTGTGTGTGTGTGTATCCATCCGTCTATCAAAGTGACGCGGCTTTCATCTCATGGTGTGAAATGTAGATTTGGTGACCTTTTTAAAATTGAAATTGCCTTTATTGGCCGGAAGATCGCGCCGGTGACAAACTGACCTTTTCTCCGGCGGTTAAGTGCAGGAAATTGGTGTCAGGTGCTTAACTGTATTGACCACGGGCCTGATTGTGTCTTGAAGTTTGAGTCTTAATTTAGTTATAGTAGAGACGGTGAGGACGTGCGGCGATTTTAAAACAACGTGATCCAAAGATCCAAATCCAGTTACGCTGCTGGAGAGCACGTGAATCCCATTTTCTCATTTTTAGATTAAACTGAACTTTGTTAAACTCAGCTGTGCAAAAGAGAGAGACCACTCTTCAATTTTCCCATTTGTGTTTTAAAAAAAAGATTTTAAAGGGTTTTCCATCCAATAAAAAAAAATACTCCAAATAATGCCTTTTTTAATATACTAAGCTGAGGTGGAAAGTCAGAAAAGAGGGACAGAAACAAAGACGTATCAAGATGTTTATTTTAAATACTACTGGTACTTTATCACTATCAATACTCATTATACCCTCTGTAGTACTCCCTATACTCTCTATACTTCACTATGCTACCGCATACTATTCCCTACACTACACCAATATACCCCTATGCTCCCTATTCTACCTTATACTGCCCTAAACTCCATCTACTACCTTATACTCCCTATACTACTCTATACTATCTATACTCATATAATACCCTATACAACTCTTTACTCCCTATATTACCCTATAGTATTCTATACTCTGTATATGACCCTATAGCACCCTATACTACCCTGTACACCCCTATACTCCCTATAATATCCTATACTACTCTATACTCCCTATACTACCATATAATACTCTATATTACCTTTTACGCCACTATACTTCCAATACAAGCCTATATTAACTCAAACTTTTCATTCTACCCTATACTTTCTATTTTATTTTTACTGCTTATACTACCCTATAATATACTTCACATACTTAATATACTCCTTATATTGTCTCATACTATATATATTCTTTTTACTATACCCACTATATCTTATGCTCCTTATACATATTATATCCCCCCTGTACTACCCTGTACTACCCCCTATACTTACATCCTTTACACCCCTATACTCCCTATACCCCCGAAACTCCCTTTACTACCCTTTACTATGGGTAGTACACTATGCCACCCTATACTCCCTTTTATATACTTCCTAACCTAACATAAACTCTCCACACTCTAAGAAAAGTAAGTACAGATTTGTACCTAAAAGAGTACAAAGCTTGTCGCTGGGGCTGTACCTTATATTGAGGTACAAAAAAGTACCTTTCCATGAAAGTCCTTTTTTGTACCCATGGTTTTTGTGCCAGTTAAGATTATAAAGATTATAAACATTATCATCAACTAAATATGGATCAAAAACTTGATGATGCAAAATTGACTGGCTTTCAAATAAAAAAATGTGCAATTAAAATATATATTGTTAATTAGTACAGTGATACAGAATACTGAATGTACCTTTTGTTTGGTTAAATGGTACAAATTTGTACTTATTGCTGTTAAAAATTACTTTGTACTTCAAAGGGAACAAATCTGACCCTGTAAAGACCAATATTGTACCTTGGAGGGTACAATTATGAAGAGTGTACCTTTGAGTACAAAAAAGTACTCATATCGTACCTCTGTTTTTTAGAGTGCATTCTACCCTATACTTACTATATTTTTATTCTCTCTATACTTAACATAACATATTCCCTATACCTAATATACTCCCTATACTATATTATACTTTATATTTTATTTATATTATTTATGCTACACTATACTCTATACATTACCCTATAATTTATATATTCCCTACTCTGCCCTATGCTACGCTACCCTACACTCTCTATACTATCCTATACTCCTTATAATTTTTTTTTCTCCCTATACTACCCTATAAAACCTTATGGTACCCTATACTTCTTGTTATACCAAATACACCTTTTACTACACTAAACTACCTGATAATATACCTTTAATATACCTTTTTTCTATCCTGTACTCCCTATGTGTAACCAGAACTGTCTGTTGTGTTTGCACTCCCAGATTTGAGCTGAACGTTATGTGGGTGGCATGGAGATTTCTGCCCTCATTATGTGGGCAAATACTTGTCCTGCTTTGGATCTCTGAACAATCGAATCAATCATGTATTTTTTATTTAAAGATCAAAAAATAATTAAGATTATCTCAGCAAAAATCTGGAATAGTGTGCTTCAATTGGAAACTCAAATTGCTCAGAATTAGCCAACACATCCAAAACAACTGAGGAAACCCCCTCAGAACCCCCCGTAAAACTACGTAAAACTGCTACACACTTGATTGACAGTTGCTTGTCCACACTGACGCAAAAGATTGCCTGATCATTTTGATTGGCATCAATATTAAGCGTCCAGTCTGCATCAGGCTGGCGCTGCATTTTTAATGAGCTGAAGTCGTGGAGCGAGGCATTAATAGGTGTCCTGCTGCGAGTCTCCGTGCCTCTCCTGTTCGATCAGCCGCAGCTCCCGCAGCCCGCACTGCGGTGGCGAGAAGGACAGCGTCATGTTCATTAGAGCTTTCATTAACTCCCTAATTACGTGGCAAAACAACATGCTGACATTTCGCCACACCCCCTCCCTCCGCCGGGGCTCCAGCGCCACTTTATTTCATCTGTCATTAATTGATTTCCCTTCCAACTCTGACAACACTTGCTAATTAGTGACATGAGGCAATTGGGGGACAGATAGAGACAGAAAGAGAGAGAAAAAAAGACATGCGAGGATAATGACTAATGACAGCAGACACGCTTCAATCTGATGAATTGTGTGCCAAAAAAATGGGGGCTGAATTGGGGGAATTGTAGACTTTTAACACTTTTAACTTTAGTGTTAAAAAAATAAGAGATGCTATGCTTCTTACATGTATTGTACTACTGTGCATGCGTGCTTACATATGCGTGGCACAGTAAGCTAGCTGTAGCATAGCTTCCATACTGATGTGCCTATCCTTTGGAAGATGGTGAGGTGGTGAGATACGATTCGATGATGTGATTATACCATTAAATCACCTCTTTTACCCCACATTTACTCCCGGCTCCTCCACCCTGCATCCCAGAAGCTCCAAGCCCAAAAAAGTTGTCACTACTTGTGGACATGGTGAACATATGGCTTCTGTTTTTTACAGTAAAGTTTTAAGTGTTATTTTTAAATGCAACTCATGTAGTTTTATCAGCTATTGTTGAGTGATGCTTTTTTACATTTCTGAAAATTAAAGTATTTTTCCATGCCCCTCCATCCCTTGTTTCAGTACTATGGAAAACAAATTCATCAGAGGTGTCTAGAAATTACGTACAATACTATATACTTTACGTTTTACTTCTTACATTTTCACACAATTGTCCAAACTTTCTACTACTTACATTTTAAAAATAGCCTTGTTACTCCTGTTTCATTTCAGCTCATTTTCACTCCTCCAGAAACTCCAGACTTTAACAGCTTTAACTTTATTATATTTACATTTTACTAAAATACATTCATTTACAATCAGCATATATATATATATATATATATATATATATATATATATATATATATATATATATATATATATATATATATGTGCAGTTGAAACAGGAAGGAGCCTAGTGCATCTCAAATTCTATTATCAACATTAACATTTTAATATAACATTATAGTCATTATGGCTTTTAGAAACATGTTTAGGGGCAGAGGGGCAGTGCACTATAGGACACTATACTTGTACTTAATGGCATTTTTTTTACCCATTTTACATTAGTTTTACTTTTATACTTTAAGTAGTTTTAAGTAGAAACCAGTATTTTTCCACTTTTATTTAAAGAGTATAAAGCTTGAGTTGAATCGTCAGATTCATACAGAAGTATTTTAAACCCTAGTATCTACAATATGCTTCTACCTACAGAGCGATGAATGGGAATACGTTTTTTACACCATTGCTAATAACTAACTTGTACAGACTATTGCAGAACCTCGCTCCTGTTTTTTTTTTCATCTGACTGCAGTTTCCCAGACTCACGTGCTGCATATTTTTAGAGGCCGACTGCCTTTCAAAGTCAATTTCTCTTTGTTCCAGAGCTGATGATGCTGAGGGCTGCTAGTCCATCAAAGGCAGCCAGACTTCAGACAGGAAACACTGCGTTTCCAGCGGGTAGCCAGTGGCCAAATAGCTGGTGTTTGGTGGATCATTATGCTGCATGGCGTGGCGAGGGGGTGGGGGGGGAGGGGGGTAAGAATGCCCCTGGGGGTGGTGGAGTGTAGTGCATATGATGTCATTACTGTTGAGATGATGTGGTTTAGTGGGTAGACGGTGGGGAAGGACCTGGAACCGGTCCAGTGTTTAATGGAGTGTAATGGGTAGGGTAGTGCAGTGCTGGAATGGTACTGTTAGAGCAGGGGAGGGAAAAATCACAGGTGAGTGAATTACTGTGTAGGTGATTATAAGTTATAAAGATTAGGGATAGAGATACTGTATACTGTATAGGTACTCTGTGCTGCAAAGAATGAGGATTTTAAACTGCATTGACACTAAAACGCCAGCATGTGTATTTTTGTAATGCTCTGCTGTGCTGAATCCTAGTGTTCTTTTGTGCTGAATCCCAATGTTCTGCTGTGCTGAAGCCCAGTGTTCTGCTGTGCTGAATCCCAGTGTTCTGCTGTGCTGAATCCCAGTGCTCTGCTGTGCTGAAGCCCAGTGTTCTGCTGTGCTGAAGCTCAGTGTTCTGCTGTGCTGAATCCCAGTGCTCCGCTGTGCTGAATCCCAGTGTTCTGCTGTGCTGAATCCCAGTGTTCTGCTGTGCTGAAGCTCAGTGTTCTGCTGTGCTGAATCCCAGTGTTCAGCTGTGCTGAATCCCAGTGTTCTGCTGTGCTGAATCCCAGTGTTCTGCTTTGCTAAATCCCAGTGTTCTGCTGTGCTGAATCCCATTGTTCTGCTGTGCTGAATCCTAGTGTTCAGCTGTGCTGAATCCCAGTGTTCTGCTGTGCTGAATCCCAGTGTTCAGCTGTGCTGAATCCCAGTGTTCTGCTGTGCTGAAACCCAGTGTTCTGCTGTGCTAAATCCCAGTGTTCTGCTGTGCTGAATCCCAGTGTTCAGCTGTGCTGAATCCCAGTGTTCTGCTGTGCTGAGTCCCAGTGTTCTGCTTTGCTAAATCCCAGTGTTCTGCTGTGTTGAAGCCCAGTGTTCTGCTGTGCTGAAGCTCAGTGTTCTGCTGTGCTGAATCCCAGTGCTCCGCTGTGCTGAATCCCAGTGTTCTGCTGTTCTGAATCCCAGTGTTCTGCTGTGCTAAATCCCAATGTTCTGCCGTGCTGAATCCCAGTGTTCTGCTGTGCTGAATCCCAGTGTTCTGCTTTGCTAAATCCCAATGTTCTGCCGTGCTGAATCCCAGTGTTCTGCTGTGCTGAATCCCAGTGTTCAGCTGTGCTGAATCCCAGTGTTCTGCTGTGCTGAAGCCCAGTGTTCTGCTGTGCTAAATCCCAGTGTTCTGCCGTGCTGAATCCCAGTGTTCTGCTTTGCTAAATCCCAGTGTTCTGCTGTGCAGAATCCCAGTGTTCTGCTGTGCTAAAGCCCAGTGTTCTGCTGTGCTCTGTAATCTTTGCAGGGGTTACTGGTGCTCTGGCCCCAGGTTGATGTTGTTTAGCCAGCCGGAGCGAAGAAACAGTAACAAGCCCTGGGATTGTTTAGGCATTACTGCATTTCCATGCAATGAAAACCGGTTCCAGGAAATGGCAAAATGGGCTGCAGGGATTAGGAGAAGCTCCAGACAGGTTTTATAATGCTGCTTCTATTCCAATCAAACCACAGTCTTCACAAACTGGACGTGTGTATTATCTGTGAAGGTCTTAGTCTCTAAAACATAAAAAATACACTCAAACATGCTCAAAGAGTCCGACACACTCCATTCATACCCATTCATACTACTGATACCATGGGCTCAATTATATCTATCTATTGGTGAGCCATCAACTGTGCACTGTGCAGCTTGATTTAGGGAGTGTCAATGTTTCTTTGCTGTCGTAACCATGGGAAAAGTACACCTTGTGCGGCCTGAAACAGGCGCAAAATTCTCTTCATTATTCATGGGTGTGTTTTGGGCGACTGTTGACTGTTGTCAGGGTTCCAATCAGTCAGTGGAGCACCACTCCACCGTCCTTTCCACTGTCGAGATCGAAATATGCCAGAAATTTTACTTGAACTCACCTCATTTTTAGACCCCATGACCATCGGTGTAGATATATGTTATATATGTAGATATATGTTGATATGTTTTTGTCCACAAATATGATTAACCTGACCAAAGTAGACCACCAATATGACCAAGCTGGTTGACTAACCATCACCCATAATGAGATTACAAATATGGCCGACAGCACCATACTGGTTCACCAGCGCAGCCAGTATTTCCATCATCACCAAACTGGTTGACCCGCACAACCAAGCTAATTGACCACCATGCCCATTGTCACCAAGCTGGTTGACCAACAATGCCACCATCAACATTTATAAGCTGACTAGCCTGACCAATTTCACCAAACTGGTTGACCAGCATGACCAGAATGACCAGCATCACTAAACCGACTGACTAGAAAGACCAGGATAATTTACCATCATGTTTCCTACACCTTCAAAAGACTCTTGGAAACTGGAGAAAACTGATACAGGAAGAGTCACATTTGGCTGACCCACATGGAAACAGCAGCTTTAGCCTTTAGCTTAGAAAAACATTATTGGACTGAGTCTCTTGGACTAAGTTTCAGCAGTAAAGAGAAGAATTAGAGGTCTGATAGGTGAAGAAATGCAGTAATACATCATTGATAAGATGATAAGATGATTGACTTAATTTCAGCACCTTTCATCATGAATTTAGGGTCATTGCACTCTGAGCTGTAGGGTTTATGGGTTTATGGCAAGAATTGGGACAGAACCTCTTGATTTTGGCCCCTCAAAACCGTTTACATGATGATTCCCATCAAGCTTCCAGTCTTTCTAATTGGAAACCCCACCATACGTTCTTTATCTTCCCCTTTCCTCCTCCCTCTCCGTCATTCTGACACAAATCCAGCCCGAGTTTCATTAGCTGAGAAACACTCTCCAACCCGACGAGCGCTCCAGCATAAATATGCTATGAGGTGTCTAATATGAAAAGTGGCCTCGCCATTGCGAGGCTGGATTTATGGCTCTCCGGCTTCTTACTGTTAGCCGAGCGCCGTGCGAAGCTAATTCCTCTGCGTCCGACTGAGCCTCTCGCTTTTACCTTTTTAAGATGCATTTTATTCAGAACACTTTAGGTAAATAGCCAATAAAGCTAACGCTGTGTGAATGGCACAGGCATTTACACCAATGGATTCTGTGTGATAAATCAAGTACTGAGCTTTTAGCCTTGTGATGAACCCTTTAGCATGCATGCTATTCACCACCTCACTCACTTATCGCTAAAACTAGTGAAAACGTGGGCTGGTTTGCTGAAAAGCATCACGGTTCATATAAGTCCGAACTAAACTGGTTCAAGAACCAGAGTTCTTTGCTGAAAAAGCGTAGCATGGTGGCTTTTATTATTATCGTCCACTTGAAATCAATACATTGGATCATCTGAGCTAACTGCAAATAACACTTTGCTCAACCAAATAAACAGTTTTCAGGAGAGATATATGTATAGATTAACATCCAAGACTCATTAGACTGTAAAAGAAAGTATTTACTTTTTATACTTACATTTTTTTTGCTGAGTTAGAAGGATTCCCTATTATGGGCCACCCTACTTTCTGCTTAACACACCCTATATTAAATGTTAATTAATTTTTGCTTAGATTAACAGTCAGTTAACAGCTGTGCTGAACTCGTCAAGAGTTAATTACTTGAATTTCTTGCCTCTTAATGTTAGTTTCAGAGCATCAGTTGTAAAGTAGCAAAGGGGTAGAGTTACAGGTATACAGTGAATAGTAAATATTTGAGTAATGCTCTAATCCAGATTATGAGAAGCAAGAACTACTCACTACTAAAGCAAAGAAGAAAAAATAACTTTAAGAAATGAAGATTAGTAAATCTGTCAGTCCAAAAACTTTGAAAATTTGAAAGTATTCTCAAGCGCAGTTAAAAAGACCATCAAAAACTTTATGATGAAACTGGCACTCATCAGGACTGCCTCACAAAAAGAAGAGCATCCTATTGAACAGGACAAGTTAATCGGAGTTACCAGCAACAGTAAGATGAAAAATCAGTGCAGAATATGTAATATGTAAAAACATATATGTTTACAGTAACACACAAGTACAGTAAAGGATCACGATATGGATTTTTTTAGTGCTTAAAATATGTTACCAATTAGGGCTGCAACAATTAGTTGATATTATCGACTATGTAAATTATAAAAAAATGTTAGTTGACGACTAATCATCAATAAGTAGCACTACACAAATTACTGGGGACAAAAACATGGCCTGCGACTTCAAAAGTGGTCAATCACAACAGATTTCACATTTCTTCACTAAATATCAGCACCTT
Organism: Astyanax mexicanus; assembly: GCF_023375975.1. Lineage (NCBI taxonomy): Eukaryota > Metazoa > Chordata > Actinopteri > Characiformes > Acestrorhamphidae > Astyanax > Astyanax mexicanus. The sequence goes on along the minus strand of NC_064411.1, from coordinate 51,217,390 downwards.
CCACATTGGTGGAAGGACAATGTTCTGGACATTCGAAGGACATTTAAATCCCATGTTCAGCTTTTATTGTTTCTATCGTTTTGAACCAATAGTGAAAGCTAGAAACAGGAGCCATACCCAAAGTAAGAAGAGAGGGAAGGCATGGTGAAAATAACTGTTGACTAATCGATTAATCGTAAAAAATAATCGGCAGATTAGTCGACTGCTGAAATAATCATTAGTTGCAGCCCGATTACCAATATTGTCATGAACATTACGGTGAAATATGTCTGACCTCTGCAGGCGGCGATATTTACATCATTTAAAATACATGTTTCCATTTTCACACACAACATTAGTATACAGTAGAGTATTGTAAATGAGCCTAAGGCCTTGATGTACCTCAACGAACTTGTTAGCCTCAATGCTAATTGCGTAATTAGCCCCTTTCTCGTTCAGTTTAATAGAAGATAAGTTTTTTTTTCCTAGAAGATGTGAGTTCTGCTCTCTGATGGTTACAGTCACGCTCAACACTGCCTACCATCCCCATTTAGCACCAGGATACTGATGAGAAAAAAGTCAGTGGAATTAAGTTGCTCAGTGTGACGTGAGCAGGCTAATTTACGTGCCATTTCAAACGAGCGGGATCTGCTGGGGAATTCGGGGAAATTTCGCACGCCGGGGACCAAACAACACTGTTTCATCATCCCAACCACAGGGCCACACAATTATGACTGAAAAAAATACAGCAATTAGTTTGATTGATATTGCGGCGGGGTTCATTAAACGAGCGTAGCGGAGAGTGAACGTTTTAGCAAGCCTACTTAGTCACAGATGAAGCGGGCTGGGAGTGTTTGATTTAGCCTATCAGACGGCACCCAGAGCACTCGAGTGGAAACGCAGGAGACGACCGCCGTTAATGGAAACGCAGACATGCCCATGTCATTTGCAAAAGTTCTCATTTAGCGCCGTTAAGAACTTTTAGAGCAGCATTTATTTTAGACCGACGTTCCAAAAGTCCTGAAAGATCCGAATGTGAATCAGTTATAAAGTGTTACTTAAGGGGACGGCCTGTGGATTCCATTTGAGAAAGTTGTGTGTGATTTAAAGTACCAGTCAAAAGTTTGGACATGCATTTTCATTGTAAAATGAATACTGAATTGATCCAGACTATGATGGAACACATAAGGAATCTTTTAAAGGTTTGGACAATGAAACTGAAACACCTGTCATTTTAGTGTGGGAGGTTTCATTTATGGCTAAATTGGAGCAGCCTGGTGTTCAATCTTCATCAATTGCACTTTATTGCACCAGTAAGAGCAGGGTGTAAAGGAGGTTCAATTAGCAGGGTAAAAGCAAAAATTTGCTCAAAATATTAATTGCAATTTAATTAATATTAATTAATTGCAATGCACACAACATTACGGGTGACATACCAGAGTTCAAAAGAGGACAAATTGTTGGTGCACGTCTTGCTGGAGCATCTGTGACCAAGACAGCAAGTCTTTGTTTGTGATGCATCAAGAGCCACGGTATCCAGGGTAATGTCAGCAAGATACCACCATGAAGAACCAACCACATCCAACAGGATTAACTGTGGACGCTGTAAGAGGAAGCTGTCTGAAAGGGATGTTCGAGTGCTAACCCGGATTGTGTTCAAAAAACATAAAACCACGGCTGATCAAATCACGGCAGAATTCAATGTGCACCTCAACTCTCCTGTTTCCACCAGAACTGTCCGTCACCACAGTAAATTATTGCAGTCTAAAACCAGGTGTTTCAGTTTTATTGTCCAACCCCTGTAGTAAATTAATAGTGTTAAACAAACCAAAATACTAATATATGGGGAGCTGTTAAGCTGTAGTTTTTGAGGCTGGTAACTCTGATGAACTCTTGCTCTTCCTTTCCTAGGGCAAGTCCTGCTGGAAAATGAAAGCCACATCCAGACTTAATATTACACAGTGGATCAACAGCAGCAGATGACATGACTCTCCATCAAACCATCACTGAATTCCCCCCCAGACAAACATCACTCATATCGTAGCTGCCGATTCTCTCACTGAGCTTCTGGTTCAGACTGTCAGAGATAAATATGGGTGGGCTGCATTTAACCAGACTCTGGGCATGAAACATCATGTTCCGCCCACACGTGTCTTGACACATCTGTCAGCTCCACCTCCCACCACAAACAAGCTTTGTGTGACCACATAAAAGATCCAATTCAGCTGTCACTTTCCTATGAGCGTCTGACGGACAGCATTATAATACAGTATAGAACGGACGTTCTATAGTCAAGTGGATCTATTGACAGCATGTTCAGCATATTTATATTTTGGGACATAAAAGCAGTAGCATATTGATGATGGAAACCCTGGTTAGGATTATTTTTAAAAGTGTGCCTCCACTATTTTAAGGCAAAAAAGTAAATGCATATTGCACAAATTGCTATGTTGTTCTTGGTGGATGCTACGGTGTTGCTAGGGGGTTGCTGGGGTGTTTATAAAACAAGTAAATGGTGGTTGCTTCGTAGATGCTATTGTGTTTATGGTGGATTCTAGAGTATTTTTATAGTGCTGCCATGTAAGAGTGTTGTGAAGTAGTTGCTAGTGTGGTTGCCATGGTTGTTGCTGTGGTGTATTGAAAGCAATAACACATTGTTACTTCCAAATATCACTTGGAGGAAGAGTTTATATGGTGTTCCTGAATGTAAGAGTGTTGTGAAGTAGTTGCTAGTGTGGTTGCCATGGTGGTTGCTGTGGTATGCTAGGTTATTCCTATGTAGTTACAATGATATTTCTGGTGGATTCAAGGACAATGCTGATGATACGTGGTTGCACAATGAATTATAAAGGATTGTTTGGTGGTTGCAGTGGAGTTGCTTATTGGTTGCTAGGGTGGTTGCTGTGGTATTCTTGGTGGATTAGAGGCTGTTGGTAAGTGTCTGGTTGATAGATGCTATAGTGTTGCAAGGTGACCTGTGGTCATATTCCTGGTAGTTGCTAGACTAGAAAGTGTTGCTAGGTGGTTGAAATGGAGTTGCTTATTGGTTGCTAGGGTGTTTGCTGTGGTATTCCTGGTGCATGAGAGGGTGTTGGTAAATGGCTGATTGGTAGATGCTATAGTGCTGCAAGGTGGCCTGGGAATATATTGCTGATAGTTGCTAAACTATTAAGTGTTGATAGGTGGTTGCAATGGAGTTGCTCATTGGTTGCTGTGGTATCCTGGTGGATAAGCGGGTGTTTGTAAGTGTCTGGATGGTAGATGCTATAGTGTTGCAAGGTGGCCTGTGGTCATATTCCTGCTAGTTGCTAGACTATTAAGTGTTGCTTGGTGGTTGCAGTGGAATGGCATAGTGGTTGCTATGGTGGTTGATGTGGTATTCTTGGTGGATTAGGCTGTTGGTAAGTGGCTGGTTGGTAGGTGCTATAGTGTGACTTGTGGTCATATTATTGGCAGTTGCTAAACTATAAAGTGTTGATAGGGGGTTGCAATGGAGTTGCTCATTGGTTGCTGAGGTATCCTGGTGGATAAGCTGGTGTTTGTAAGTGGCTGGTTGGTAGATGCTATAGTGTTGCAAGGTGACTTGTGGTCATATTATTGGCAGTTGCTAAACTATAAAGTGTTGCTAGGTGGTTGCAGTGAAATTGCGTAGTGGTTGCTAGGATATTCCTAGGTGATTGCTAAGGTGGTTGCTATGGTATTTTATGTCGTTACTAGTAGATATTTTGCAAATACTAAGGAGTAAAATAATGTCTGTGCATAAGAAAAATACAAAAATATGAAAATGAATAGATATTTAAGTTTTCATCCACAAATTCACGAGTTCTACTTCTATTTCTACTTCCTCACTTTTTTCATGACCTTTCTGAAGGACAGTTTTATAGTAACATGCTTTCAGTGTTTACGTCTAAGTGAAGTGGATATATTTTCAGCAGCATAGCATACTTCCAGCAGCTATTTTAACCACACTCTATCTATTATATGAAACTTGAAAGCAATAACATATTGATGGAAACCTTATAAATAGTATTATTTAAAGGATATGGAACAAGTGTATCTCTGCCATTCAAAAGAAAAAAAAGAGGTATTTCCAAATAACTCCGTGGGAAGATATGAACTCAGCCTGAAGATATGAATAAATGGATGAATTTAAATGAACAGAGCGCTCCATTTACGAAATGAAAAGGTGTCGTTTTCTTTTGATGCAACAGATTCCAAGACCCAATATGCAGAGAATCCAATATCTCAGGGTGGGGCTGGGGTGAGTTGGGGGTACTGCGCCCTTGTCCCAGTGATGAAATCCAGTCTGAAATACTGTAACCAGCTGTAATGTTTTTTATTGATATATCTCTAAATCTTTCACTTCATTTTCTATTAAATCTTAAATCTTAGAAGTTGCAGCTTTTGAGAGCAACAGCAACAATAACATATTAATTTAATATGAATGACTTCTGGCTTATTTTTAGCTCATGTCTGTTTGTAAAAGTAAGTTTTTAAGGGAGCATATTTTTTTTGATGATTTAAACTTGCAGCAAAACCTATCCTTTAGACATTTCAGACTAATGTAATGTCTAATTACTGTGTAATTAAACATATTATTATGTTATTACATTTGCATAGTACACTGGAATGTAACAAAGGTTAATTAGCATTTATAGGTTTGTTGGTACCACTTTAAAATAAGACAACCTTTATAAAGGGTTTATAAATGGTTTACAATTAGTTTATCAATGGTTACTAATTAGGTTGTAAATGCCTTATAATGCCCAAATACTGAACCCACAGCCATCTATTCTGTTGCCCTTTCTATGTACGTGTTATAACTGATTATTAATGATTTTTAAGGCTTTTACAACCTAATTAGTAACCATTAATAAACTAATTGTAAACCATTTATAAACCCTTTATAAAGGTAGTCTTATTTTAAAGTGGTACCGATTTGTTGTAGTTGTAAATATGACAACAAACTATTGTGTTCTGTTTAAATGCAATTCTGTTTAAACTCTTCTGAATAGAGGTTGCCGTGGTATCCCTAGTGGTTGCTAGGTTGTTGGTATGCAGTTATAATGGCATGCCCAGTCTGTGATAGGGTCTGGGTAAGTGGTAGCTCGGTGAATGCTAAAGTGTTGCTAGCTGGTTGCTATGGAATTGCTTAGTGGTTTCTAAGGTGTTGCTTGGAGGTTGCTACACAGCACATTTGTTTTAGTGTTGCTTAGTGGTTGCTGTGGTGTTCCAGGTGCTTGCTACTGTGTTGCTAGGTGGTTGCTATGGTGTTGTAAGGTGCTTGCTATAGGATCCCAAGTGGTACCTAAGGTGTTGCTAAGTGGTCACGTTTGGCAAGTTGGTTGCTATGGTGTTACTCAGTGGTTGCTGTGTTATTCCAGGTGTTTGCTTTTGTGTTGCTAGGTCGTTGCCATGGTATATCAGCTGGTTGCTAAGGGGTCGTAAGGTGTTTGCTATCGGATGCCAATGGGGTTACTTTGGTGTTGCAAAGTGGTTACACAGTGGTTGTTTTGGTGTTGCTAGGTGGATGCTATTGTATACCAGCTGGTTACTGTGTTTTGCTAAATAGTTATATGATTCCAAATGGTTACTATCATGTTTCTTAGTAGTTGCTGTGGTATTCCAGGTGCTAGCTATTGTGTTGATAGGTGGTTGCTATGGTGGTGTAAGGTGATTGCTTTAGGATCCCAAGTGGGAACTATGGTGTTTTTAGGTAGTTGCAAGGGGTTTTCTTTCTTGCTGCTTAGTGGTTGTTGTGATAGGTAGAAGATCTATAATGTATTGCTAAGTAGTTGCTATGGTATACCATCTGGTTGCTGTGGTGTTTTAGAGTGATTACTATAGTATCTATCGTATTGATAGGTGGTCGATATGGTGTGCAAGATGTTTCCTATGGTGTTGCTTACTAGTTGCTGTGATACCTCAGGTTGTTACTAGCTGGTTGCTATCTGTTTTTTGCGAGCTGGTTGCCAGGCTATCCCAGGTGGTTGCTGTGATACTGCAGTCAATAATACTTCCAGCATGAATATGGTTAATATGGTTGTCTTGTCTTGTCTTTTTTTAAGTTGTCATCCTCAAATCCTAGTGATTTCAATTGGGTATATCATAGTAAACTCAAGCTATCAAATCTGAATAGTTACATTTTTGCAGGTTTTAACTCAGAAACAGCCAATCAGGGACTTGTGGAAGCAGGTAATTACAGTAGATAGAACAGACTGGTGGCATTAGGCTTGGATCCAAAGCCTGCCAGAAGGTATCTCTCAGCACCAAGGCTGAAGAGCTTTGGAATATGGTGGGTCTGTATAATAACCTGCATGTTGTGGCACCTCTGCCCACTTTTCTGCCCACAGAGGGGTACTTATTTATCTGTGGCCTCCAAAAAGCCTGAGGAGTGTTCTGTGTTTCCACTCCAAGCTCGGGATCAGGTGGCGTTCCAAACAGAAACGAGGTCTTTGGGTTGTCCTGTTGTCTGTAAGCAGCTCAGAGCGGAGTGTGGGAAACTGTTAAGCTCCGGCACGACCCCGGCCCCCCTCAGCCGTCCCCCAGCCGCCCCCCAGCGACTGCACTGACCCCCAGGCATTGATTACACTCAGCCTGACACATCAGGGACAGTGCCGTGACGGCTGAGCTCGGTCTTCAGGCTGCTCTGAATGACAGATCATCTCCAGCACTTCCCTCCTGAGCTCAGAGTGTGAGAAACACTACTTTTCACCAGTGAACCTGGAACTGAGACTTGTCTACTGACACTGTAGTACACTGTAAGACACAAAGTTGTATTAATGTACTAGAATACTTGTCAGGCAAAGATTAGATTTTTTTTTCCTACATAGTAAATGAATACTGAAGTGATCCAGACTATGAAGGAACACATAAGGAATCATGTAGTAACTTAAAAGTGTTAAAAAATAAAATAGTCTGTGAAGAAGCATTTAGGTTCTCTTATCTGAGGTGATGTTATCTTGCGGTTTCTGAGGCTGGAAACTCTGATGAACTCTTCCGTTCCTGGGGAAGTCCTGATGAGTGCCAGTTGCATCATTACGTTTTAAAAAGTATTTTCTTAAAGTATTTTTTTTTTCTTTACTTAGTTAAATAGTTATTTTGTTATAATATGGATTAGAACATTACTCAAATATTCACTTTTCACTGTATACCTGTAACTCTACCTCTTCACAACTTTACAACTGATGCTCTCAAACACTTTATTAAGAGACAAGAAATTCAAGTAATAAACTCTTGATTTAAGTTCAGCACAGCTGTTAACTGAAAGCCGGAAATTCCAGCTGACTCTACCTCATAAAACTGACTGAGAAAATCCAGCAGAGATGTGCAAAACTGTCTCTATCTAAGCAAGAGGTGCTACTTTTAAGAATCTAAAATATTATAAAACATACTCTGGTTTAATTAACACTTTTTTTTGCTAACTAAATAATTCCATATGTTTTACTCATAGTTTAAATTACTTTATTACTAATCTACAATGCACTTCCATAAACATTTGCAGTGTTTTTGGCTCAATAATGTACAAAAATGTTGATGGTCAGTGCCCATCATCCATCTAGCACTTAATCACAAGATAACACCTCATCACATATACAGGTGTGGGGTTGTTTCCAAGCTGTCCTTTAAGTTAATACATGTTTAAACCTTTTTTAACCTTTAAAAAACACTTTTTTGTGAGCGCCCTCTCAAGTACAACTGTGCTATAGATGAGGATGATGTGTCTCTATACTTGGACATAGATGGACATTTCACAATATGCAAATCAGTCTCTCAATGATACGTCCATGCTAATGTCCAAACATCTGGGTCTCACCGCTACAAGAGGCACACTGCTGCAGCTCAGCACAATCAGCTCTCCCTTTTGCCCCTCCCCTAAACCCATACATCACCCAGTGCCCCTCCCAAACGACCTCTTCCAGATTTTTTTTTAGCATTTTTCGAATTTGAGCTGAGGGTGGAGTCAGTTTAGTTACCTTTAAAGGTAGAACATGATGATGATGATGATGATGATGAAGATGATGATGATGAAGATGATGTTTGTTGTGTAGGGAACAACCATGCTAGCCACACACACACACACACACACACACGCACACACACACCCTCACAGTGGGGACTGGAGATAAATAAATAAAGACTAACCTAAATTTCTAATCTGACCCCTTCTGCCATGCCTGGGAAAATAAAGCAAATCTCTCAAATCCACCGAGAGCAGAAATGCATCAGAGATGCTCAGAAAGGAGCCAAGCCTTCCTCCCTCCACTCGCTCGTCCTCATCCTCAGCAGCTGGGCCTGCAATCAGGCCAGTGTCCCCATAAAACCTGCACTCTTACACACACACACACATACACACGTATGAAAAAATGCACACACACACACACACACACATAAGCGCTTCTGAGAAATCTGTATCTCTAACTCTGACAGCTTTGATGACCTACAAGCTTTTCCTGCTCATCACGACCGCACTGAATATATGACGCGTTTCTGGATCTGTAGGTTTGTGGTTAAGCACGGGTCGCTAATATTACCTAGAGCTTGAAACGGTTTATAGAAAAGCATCTTATCTTAGTTATCTTTAGTTATCTTTCAGCCCTTATCTAACTTATTATGCCACGCCCACTTTTTAAGAGTTTGTTTCTTTTGCATTTTTTGTTAAAATATCCAGTCCGTTCATATTAAATGATTTCTGAAAAAGCAAATGCAGAGCGTAATAGCTGCTGTTTGGAATGCAGTGAAGAAGAAAGTCATCACTGGTGTACTAAATAACAGGTGAATACCACAGCAGCATTGTGAGTGCTGTAAAGAAAAACCCTAAAACTACTGATGGTGACATCAGCAATAACCTCCAAAGTACTTTTCACAGAAGACCTCATGAACAAAAGTACAGAGGCTTCACCAGAAGGTAAAAAAAAAAGACTAATAAAGACTTCAATAGTAAGACCAGGCTGGAATTTACCCAACTACACTCATTTCTAAACCATCTCTTCTGCTGCTCCAGAAAACAGATCATTCTTCTTGTATTTATTTTCTTGCTCCGCCCCAGACTGATCTGAGAGGAGAGGAGCAGGTTTCTCGCATGTTTTTTTGTGAAGCATTTTGGTGATCTTTTTTTTTTGCCTGTATGAAAACAAACGAATGGAATAGTTTTTGAGGGAGCTTAAGGGGGCCAACATAATATTAGCCTGATGGTATGAATGTTATGGATGGTTACTGTGTTCAGGTGTGTTTGGAGTATGGGGGCTGGGGTGGAACCAGCTGCCACAGAATTGTAATTGGTCACAATTGGTTATTCAACGATGTGAAAATGCTATTTACTATAAAGAATGAAAGCTTTTATTTAAATTACCGTATTTTATACTGTAAGATGCACTTGAAAATCATTTAATTTTCCCCAAAATTGTCAGTGTGCCTTATTATGTGGTGCGCATTATGCAAGAATTTTACCAGTTAGTTTGTAAGAAGCAGTAAAGCCACTCTGCTAAAGTGCAGTCTTATACAGGAGTTTCAGTTTAGTTCTCCAGCAGTATTATCATTAGCTGTTAACCATGCTAAGCTTTATCTCTTTTGCCGTTCAAAGGTGAGTGTTATTGGCCTGTAGCCTGCTGCTAAGCCTGGCTAACACTGCTGGCAAAGCATTAGCATTACCCGCTAACTATGCTAAGCTCTCGATCTTTCGCCGTTCAAAGGTGAGTGTTATTGGCCTGTAGCCTGCTGCTAAGCCTGGCTAGCACTGCTGGACCAGCATTAGCATTACCCGCTAACTATGCTAAGCTCTCAATCTTTCGCCATTTAGAGCTAAGTATATAGACTGGACTGTAGTCTGCGTGTCTCCCATGTTAAAACAAGCTACGTGGCTAGCAGGAACACTCAGGGTTCCTCAGTGTAGCGCTGTCTGGCGGCATTACACCCCCAGCTAATGCTACTACACCCCCAGCCTTAGTGGAAGTAAATGGAAGCGTTTTACTCATATACAAATAAACAGTTTTCAGAAGAGAAATATGTGTAGATTAACATCCAGCACTCGTTAAACTTTAAAAGAAAATATATATTTTTCTTTTTTTTTTAAGAATTACAGTTTTGTTAACCTAGCTTAGCTTTATTTAACTTAGTTACCCACCACCACCCAGCAGCGAGACCTGTTCCTTCTAAATTAGAAGGAAAACATGGCAACACCCCTGTTCCTTACTAGTATTGCATAATGTGCCTCATAATTTGGTGCACCTAATGTATAAAATAATGCAGTATATATTATTTTGTCTTGTCAACCCCCCTACACCCCCTCCAACTCCCTCACCTCCCCTTGAATTCTGTTTCCTCTTCTTTAAAACTGGCGAAAAGACTTTCATGTTAATATATTGGACTCTGTAAAGCTTCAGAACGTTAGAAAGCTTAATTAGAGTGTAGAGAAAAGTGTAATCTATAGTGTGAATATGGCAGGCCGTGTGCACCTCGCTGAAGTTATTCTGCTTAGCTAAGCTGTTTCTGTTCAGCTATTGATTTTTCTTTTTCAGTTTTAATCTCAGGCATTATGTATTACCTCAGCAACGGTAAATGTCCCTACTAACTGCTTTCACAGCCACTGAGCCCTGACTCAGAGCGAGAGAGAGAGAGAGAGAGAGAGAGAATAGCTGTTTCTACTCAAGCACATCTAAAGCCAGGTTTTACTGCAGTCCTGCAATAAAAAAGCATGACTAGCTACATCAACTGCACCAGTGCAACAGAATATACAGCTCTGGAAAAAAAAGAGAGCACTTCAGTTTCTGAATCAGTTTCTCTGATTTTGCTATTTATAGGTTTAGGTTTGAGTAAAATGAACATTGTTGTTTTATTCTATAATCTACAGACAACATTTCTCCCAAATTCCAAATAAAAATATTGTCATTTAGAGCATTTATTTGCAGAAAATGAGAAATGACTGAAATAACAAAAAAACATAGAGAGCTTTCAGACCTCAAATAATGCAAAAAAAAAACAAAAACAAGTTCATATTCATAAAGTTTTAAGAGTTCAGAAATCAATATTTGGTGGAATAATCCTGGTTTTTAATCACAGTTTTCATGCATCTTGGCATCATGTTCTCCTCCACCAGTCTTACACACTGCTTTTGGATAAGTTTATGCTATTCACTCCTGGTGCAAAAATTTAAGCAGTTCAGCTCAGTTTGATGGCTTGTGAACATCCATCTTTTTCTTGATTATATTCCAGAGGTTTTTTTTAAGTGGCTCTTTTTAAGGTTTTTAACCTGGCTCTTAAAGGGAATGGCAAGTGACACGCTGATTGGTTTATTTAACACTGCACCCAAAACACACCCATAATTAATTAGGAAGAATTAATTAATAGAATTATTACATGCTTTTAGCGTTTTTTGAGCAGTGCAAGGTGTACTTTTCCCGCTGTTATGATAGCAAAGACACACTGACACATGCTAAAACAAGCTGTCTGGTTGATGGCTCACATAATAGGGCCCAAATCATGAGTCAAATAGAGTATGGTTGAATCCAAGTCAAGTAACGAGTCAGCAAGTGATAAACCTTTAAGCTCTATAAAGGATCTGCTTTAGGCCAATGGCAGCCAACTCTTCTAGATTTCCGACTTTTATTTTGGAATTAACTCCATCCTATTTCACTGTATTTAAAGCTGCATTTCTGTGTTTTGTGTTCAGATTGCGGAGTCTGGTGAAGCAGCTGGAGAGAGGCGAGGCGTCCCTCGTCGACTTAAAGAAGAACCTCGAGTATGCAGCAACTGTGCTTGAATCCGTCTACATCGAAGAAACAAGGTAAAGTGCCAAAATAAACTTTCTTCTACTGTTAAATTAGAGTTCTCAGACGTTTTGGATCTTTGGAGATCCATCCATTTGGACTCCATCGTTTGTTAAAGGTAAATCATGAATTAACCAAGACTGAATGCAAATTAAATTGTGAGTCAATTGTAAGTCATGAATCAATTTTGGCCATTTAAGTCAAATTCAAGTTGAATCATGAGTCAGTAAAGGGTGACTCTTACTGTGTTAGTTGTTGAGTTATTAACAGGTGAGGTCATGAGACAATTATGTGAATCTAAGTCAAATCTCTAGTCTGTAAAGAATGAGTCAAAATCAAGTTGATAAATCCTGCTTTAATAGCGAGTCTGAGTTGAGTGGTGAGCGTGAACTGAGTTGAGGAATCAGATTGTTCAATCAGGTGAATCAGTTAAGGATTAATCAAAATCTAGTCTTACATGAATTATGAGTCAATTATGTATGAATTCAAGGCAAATTGATAATTCAGTTAATGGCCAGTCTGAATCAGATTGTTCAGTCGAGTGAATCAGTTAAGAGTGAATTAAAATGAAGTCTTAGATGTGATTCAATAAATGTTCAATTCAAGTCAAATTAGGGGTGAAGTCAAATTGTGAGTCATTTAATGGCGAATCTAAATATGATTGTTCAACCAGTTAAGGATGAATTAAAATCTAGTCTTACATGAGTTGTGAGTCAAATATGTATACATTCAAGTCAAATTGTGAGTCAGTTAATGGTGAGTCTGAATCAGATTGTTCAATCAGGTGAATCAGTTAAGAATGAACCAAAATCTAGTCTTAGATGTGATTCAATTGACGATTAATTCAAGTCAAATTATAAATCAGATAATGGAAAGTCTGAATCTGATTGGTTAACCCGTTGAATCAGTTAAGGATGAATCAAAATTTAGTCTTAGTTGTGAGCCAATTAATGGTCAATTCATGTGAAATTATGAGTCAATTAACTGTAAGTCCAAATCAGATTGTTTATTCAGAATGTTTATTCTGTTGACAAAATCTAGTCTAACTTGAGTCATGAGTCAATTATATCTGAATTCAAGTCAAATTTTGAGTCAGTTAATGTTGTATCTAAATCAGATTTTTCATTCAAGTGAATCAGTTAAGAATGAACTAAAATTTAGTGTTAGATGTGATTCAATTAATGGCCAATTCAAGTCAAATTAAGAGTCAGTTAATGGTGTATCTGAATCAGATTGTTCATTATGTTGAATCAGTTAAGGTTGAGACAAAATCTAATCTAATATGAGTTGTGAGTCACATATGTATGAATTCAAATCAACTTTTGAGTCAGTTAATGGTGAATCTAAATCCAGTTGTTCAATCAGTTGAATCAATTAAAAATGAGCCAAAATCTAATCTCACATGAGTTTATGAGTCAGTTAATGAGTCAGTTAATGGTGAGTGTGAAGTAGACTGTTCAATAAAGTGAATCAGTAAAGAATTAACTGAAATCTATTCTTAGATTCAAGTTTACTTATGAGTCAGTTAATAGCAAGTCTGAGTCAGATTTTTCAATCATTTGAATCAGTTAAAGATGAGCCAAAATCTAGTCTTACCTGAGTCTGGAGTCAATTATATCTGAATTCAAGGCAAATTGTGAGTCAGTTAATGGTGTACCTGAATATGATTGTTCAATCAGGTGAATCAGGTTCAATCAGGTGAACTGAAATCTATTCATAGTCAATTAATGGTAAATACAAGTCAAATTAGGGGTGAATTCAAGTCAAATTGTGAGTCATTTAAAGGCGAGTTTGAATCAGATTGTTCATTCAGTTGAATCAGTTAAGGATGAGACAAAATCTAATCATACATGAGTCATGAGTCAATTATGTATGAATTCAAGTCAAATTATGAGTCTGAATCTGACTGTTCAATCAAATGAATCATTTAAGAATGAGTCAAAATCTAGTCTTACATGAATCATGTGTCAAATATATATGAATTCAAGTCAAACTGAGTCAGTTAATGGTGTATCTGAATCAGATTGTTCATTCTGTTGAAATCTGTTGAAAGGATGAGACAAAAGCTAATCATACACGAGTCGTGAGTCAAATATTTATACATTCAAGTCAAATTGTGAGTCATTGAATGGCCAGTTTAAGCTCTTGAATCAGTATAGCATGAATCTAGTTCAATTGTTAGACATTTAAATGCGAATCTAAATCCGATTATTGAGTTAAAGATTAATCAAAATGTAGTTTTAGTTGTGAGTCAAACTGTGAGTCAGTAAAGAGTGAATTTAAAAACAAAAAAAATCATTTAAAAAAACATCTGTCACGAACAAGGTGAAAATCAAATCCCATAATTTATTGCTCCTGCTACATTTATAAATGACTTTCACAGCTCGGGGGCTGGAGGCACTAAAGCTAAGTATTAAAAATGTGACTTAGAACTTAGGATTTAGAACAATGCATAGTCTTTAAATAGTTATTATTGGAAGCCATTATTGGTAATTAATAATTACTCAAGTCAGTTTTAATCAGTCTCTCTTTGTTACAATGAAAAGTTTGGGGATAATTCAGTATTTATTATGTTGGAAGCCTCGATGGCTCGTGATTACTGGGTTTATTTCTAGGAAACTTCTAGAAAAACTCCCACAAAGCAAAAACTGAAAAGCCTGCATTAACTTGATATCTCAAACACGACCTCAGGGTCCTGAAACAGGCCGTCATTCATCTGGACGATGTTCTTTATGTGCTGTATTTGGGTGGCAGGTCCCAACTCATATTTACTCTCTGCCAGCCTGTACTGGAGCTCATACACACTGAGGGGATGATGATGATGGACGACCCCCAACGCAAGCTGGCCCTGGTTCTGAAATATATAAAATATATGGCCAAACATCAGCAGAAAAAAGAAAACTTCAGCCAACAGCCATTCACTTACACTAATGGAGGTTCCACAACCCTGACAGCAAAACCGTATAGAGCAAGAAATAAAGAGAAACATTAGGAACTCTACGGGCATTAAGATGTCATAATACAGCAGCTCAGCTCACTATTCGAGAGCCACCGGTTGCCATAAGTTGTCACAGCTCATTTATTTCCTAATCTTTATTTTTTTAGCAGTCAGAAAATGAAAGCCAATGGACTTTAGCCATTTTTTATTTATTTAAAAAAATGCTGCAATCTGGTTGTAGTTGTAATGAGACCACAATGCCACTTGGGGAGCTGCTCTTTTTGAGGGGTATCTTCTGTTTACACAAATTTTCTTCTTTCCTTTAATATGGATGAAGTGTGTTTGATGTCTCAGATGTTCTTCTGTCATTTAAAACTGAACGAAAGGAAAAACAAACAAAAGAAACAATCAGTAGAAGAGCTAAAGAACTAGATTCAATAACTGGCGAGGGAACAACAGAAAAAGGGTGGTATTTATACAAGGACAGACAGGTGTGGGCAATCAGAAGCTCGGGGAGTGAGAACACCAGCAAATCCAATATGTTTCATGTTTTCTTATGATTTTTTTAGCCATGCAGTCTTTGCGTTTATGACAAACGTATGGTGTTCATACTTAGGCATGGATCTGTAAATGGAAAACAAACAAACAGACAAGACTATATGAATTATATGGCCAAACTGGTCCCACATCAGCAGAAAAAGAAGAGTTTACACTAATAGACAACCATGACACAGTCATTGGACTTTATGAAAAGTGTTTTGAACTTTGAAACATTTCAGCTTTAGTGAAAAACTACAGAACTACATGCCTCAACCTCATTAAAAGAAATAAGTAAAACTGTAAATGGAAGTTGACTAAATTCTTATTGCTGATTGGCTGGAATAGTGTTGTTTATTTGTTTGTTTTCCATTTACAGATCCAGGCTTAGGTATGAACACCATACATTTGCCGTAAACAAAAAAGACTGTATGGCTAGCAAACCATAAGAAAACTTGAAACATTGGATTTTATATAAAACCATGACAACACACCCCTTTAGAGCAGGACATTTTAATGATAAAAGTTCAATACATGATCTGGTCTCTCTATGCACGGGAAATAAACTGAGTTTATGCAGTACTATTAATGGTATCAATGGTATTACTGTTTTTTAATTGCCTGAATATTTCTAACACAGATTTATCCAGTATAAAATATCAGACAGAGGTGTAACGGTCGCCTGAGCACAGCAGCTGGTCCCAGAACAGATCAGATGAAAGCTTATGGAATTATGTAACTGTGGCGTCATTCTGGTCACCCTCGGATTAGGACACTAACCTCTTAAATGCAAAGCCACAGAGATTGCTAGTCTGCTCTGATTATGATTTATATTCCGGCGTTCCAGCAGTGCGCTACGTCACGTGTCCGGTCACAAGCTGAAACAGCAGCGTACTCCATGTGTAGCTTCACTGTGTCGTTCCACAGCTCAATACTGGGGTCTTAATACCCCTCTGTAGCCAACGCCAGGCTTGTGAGGGTCCTATTCTATTGGCAGTACTTATATACAGGGACAGTAGACAAGCTGTGTGAGTGCATTTGCACAAAATAGCTATACATACGGGCTTTATAACACATATATGAGCATTGAATTAAGCATTTATAATGCATTAAATACCATAAAATAACATATTGAAATTTATATTCAATGTATTTAAAATAAAGGCTGTTTTAAAACACTATACATACATACATGCATAATTCCCATAGGGTGTACCATTTTTAAGACAGGTATCTATTTATCTATTCATTAATTTCTTTCTCTATTAAGCAGACTTTGGAAATGATACATCATAACAGTGTTATAAATGAAGCAAGGAGTTCAAAAATGTATTTATAAATATACAAATACCTGGAGATCAGGTAAATTGGATAATCTAAATTGGCCAGAAAAATTAGATACGATTCAATTTTGCCCTGGTGTAAGTATGTATGTGTGTATAACCGTATGCCCAGTGCCCAATATAGTCTTACGGGTGGATGGATGTTTCCGGTTGAGAGTATGCTGTGCACAATTGGCTGCCGCTTTTCACTGTTATGTGTGTAAATGAGTGTTGAGTGTAAATGATTGTGAGTGAAATGTTATTGTACATCATCTTTAGGTGTCTAAAAAGCTCTATATAGGTTTAACTGTATTAATTAATTAATATATTCATAGAATTTCTTTATTATTGCATTGTTCAATGCTTATAAATGTGTTACGAAGCTCCTATGCAGGTATCCTTTAGAGCAGCAAGATCAAACTTCCTTTAAAAAGTGATGAAACCAAGACTTCTCAACACAATACAGTACAGAATATATAAAATAGCTAATATATAATTAAAATATCTAGTTAAATTTAAGTAAATACGCTGAATAATCATGTGATCAGAGCATCTCTAATTTCTGTAAAAAAAATAAAATAATAAAAAACACCACCTGCCATAATTTAGTCCAACAAATCATTTTTTCTTTTTAGATCCTGATTGAATTTGTGTTTTTCATTATCTTCAATTAATACTAAATTCTTTGGCTTGATACAATGCCAGGCAGGGTTGCCAGGTTTGCAGTTTTCCTGCCAATGTTATGCTCATATCACAATGCTGTTAGTGTTTCAGTTTAATGTACAATTTCTGCCAAAATGTTATATACTTAATAAAGTTATAAAATAAATGCCTGCTAATAAATGCTAATACTGCAAAAAACCTGGGTTGCCAGATTTTTTGTGTTCTCTCCTGCCAAATTGTTTAGTTGATAATGCTGTTGTGGGGGAAAATGATAAATCCATTGCTGCCGTTTTTAAGGTGTAGTTATCGAGCTACAACAGCTTTCAAATTTTTGTTTAATACTGTATGCTCATTGCTACCTTACACTCCCTTAAAAGTTTATTTTCACATCTTGCACCTGCAAAATTGCACGAAAACTTATCAGAGGTCGGAGTTTAGGAGTTTATTTTAATGCTGATGGGTGTGGTGGTCTGGAAGTGAGGAGTGTTCAGGTAAAAATCTGGCATATTTCGATCTTGGGATCGCGGGAAATACAGGTGTGCCACTGACTGTTTAAAACACTGACAGCAGTCAACAGTCAGCCGTCCAATCCTATCTTTGCCATCCAGAATCAGTGTGCACCTCATACACACAAACTGATGCAAACTGGTGTATCTTCACAGTGTGAATGCGCAGGTCAGTATCCTCTGCTGAGACGCACAAATGCGCCGCACTGTTAAGACAGAAACATGCCAAAGTCAGAGCTCACCCGGCTCGTAAAAGGAAAGACAACTGGCACACTGATTCGTTTATTTGATGTTACACCCAACACACATGCACGATTAATTAAGAGAATTACAACAAGCAAATGACACTCATTTGGGGGAATATATACAGGGGTTGGACAATGAAACTGAATCACCTGGTTTTAGACCACAATAATTTATTGTGGTGATGGACAGTTCTGGTGGAAACAGGAGAGTTAAGGTGCCGTGATTTGATCAGCCGTGGTTTTATGTTTTTTGGATACAATCCGGGTTAGCACCCGAACATCCCTTTCAGACAGCTTCCTCTTACAGCGTCCACAGTTAATCCTGTTGGATGTGGTTGGTCTTTCTTGATGGTATGCTGACATTACCCTGGATAC
This sequence comes from Astyanax mexicanus, assembly GCF_023375975.1. Classification (NCBI taxonomy): domain Eukaryota; kingdom Metazoa; phylum Chordata; class Actinopteri; order Characiformes; family Acestrorhamphidae; genus Astyanax; species Astyanax mexicanus. Next base: position 51,199,060 of record NC_064411.1, on the reverse strand, counting down.
CGTGGCTCTTGATACATCACAAAGACTTGCTGTCTTGGTCACAGATGCTCCAGCAAGACGTGCACCAACAATTTGTCCTCTTTTGAACTCTGGTATGTCACCCATAATGTTGTGTGCATTGCAATATTTTGAGCAGAACTGTGCTCTTACCCTGCTAATTGAACCTTCACACTCTGCTCTTACTGGTGCAATAATGTGCAATTAATGAAGACTGGCCACCAGGCTGCTCCAATGTAGCCATGAAACCTCCCACACTAAAATGACAGGTGTTTCAGTTTAATTGTCCAACCCCTGTATAGTCAGCATTCAGGATGCAATAACTAAATTGTTTGGATGTTGAACAAGCTTTGCCGTAATGCCTGTTAACTCTGAATGAAGAAATCAAGCTATTAGCATAATTACTGTGATGGGTGGGACAGAGCGGGTGGGGGTGGGGGGCTTGGCATGGCCTCAGCCCCGGCTCAGTCGGTGTAGGACACGGTTGTAACGTTGCTTAACTAATGTTCTTGGCAGGATTGATCCTCATCTCTCTGTTTTTTTTTTCTCACTCTCTCTTTGTGTTTCTCAGGCGGCTGGTGGACACAGAGGATGAGCTCAGTGATATCCAGTCGGACTCCGTGCCCTCGGAGGTTCGGGATTGGCTGGCCTCCACCTTCACGCGGCAGATGGGGCTGATGCTGAGGAAGACGGAGGAGAAGCCGCGATTCCGGAGCATCGTGCATGCAGTGCAGGCCGGCATATTCGTGGAGAGGTGGGATCTCTAAAGCTCATTTACAGGGTGTAGTATTAGTAGTAGGGGTGGGACAAAATATCGATATTGCGATATATCGTACGATTTTCGACTTAGCGTCAGATATCAATATGTTATATTGAAACTTCAAAGATCTAAACTTCTGAAGACTAATTAGACTTACTAAAAATACCGCTATATTACTTCAAGAGGTGGCGCTGTAATCAAATCAATAGGGTAAACATTTTATCATGTTTTATCATATTTTATCATAAATAAGAGACCACTTAAAATTAGGAGTTTCTTTGATTTTACCAAATTTAAAACCTCTGCAATATAATCAAGAGGAAGATGGATGTTTACAAACCATCAAACCACCAAACTGAACTGCTTGAATTTTTGCACCAGGAGTAAAGCAGCATAAAGTTATCCAAAAGCAGTGTGTAAGACTGGTGGAGGAGAGGAGAACATGATGCCAAGATGCATGAAAACTGTGATTAAAAAACAGGTGTTCCACCAAATATTGATTTCTGAACTCTTAAAACTTAAAACTATGAATATGAACTTGTTTTCTTTGCATTTTACTCAAACATAAACCTATAAATAGTAAAATCAGGGAAACTGATTCAGAAACTGAAGTGGTCTCTTCATTTTTTCCAGAGCTATATATATATATATATTGAGAACATATAGATAATTTTTAACACCTAGCTAACAGAGACTACAGGAAAGAGTAACAGGATTTCCCCAGTTTACTTTTCCAGCAGTCTGAGCTGTTAAAACAGGGCTGAAGCTTAAGGTCTCCTGATGGTCATAAACTCCACTGTGGAGATCACAGTATAAATCTGAGCCAGGCCCAGCATGTCAGAGGTGTCCAACTCTGGTCCTGAAGGAAATTAGTGCAGCACAGTCTGGCCAGTTCCCAGCTGAAGTGATGCGCTGAATTTATAACGTGATTCAATATTGTTTCTACATGAATAAAATATTAAAAATGAATCACGTTAATGAGTTTTCTCTCTCAGTTTACTTAGTGTGACAATAAATGAGCTGATGAAATGTAATCTATTTATATGGAAATGATGCGCACATTTAAATCAGGTTATGAATAAATAAAAAACAACAGTTTTCCAAGTTTCTGAACTAGATTCACCCCATTAGACCTCGTGTGTCTGGGGATAAACACCAGGAAGAGATAAGTGAGGCAGAGTGAGGCAGAATGAGGTAGAGCGAGGTAGATTGACATAAAGTGAGTAAGAGCAAGGTAAAGTGAAATAGAGTGAGATAAAGCAAGGTTGAGCAATGTAGAGTGAGAAACAGTGAGGTAGAGTGACGTAAATGTGAAGCTCGCGAGTAAAAAAAGGGAATTGTGTTTCTCCTCTCGGGTGTTTATTTTCCTCTCGAATTCACAGTTCTCCTCACGTGCTGTGCGAATTACCTTCGGCTTGAGCAAGGCTTTTGCGCTCGAGTTTTGAAAGGGGTGGTTTTGACAGTTTGGGGGCGGGGTCGGGGTCGCCTCCCTCAGCGAATGCTATTGGCTGATATATCCTGGGTTTGTGAAGGACCACCTACCTCCACAAGCCAAAGAGAAGGGTTGAGAAAGAAGGACGGCAGGAGTGCAGCTAACTGGCTATGCTAGCATCCAAACAACAGGCCCTCGGGGGCTGTTAGCCCGGGTTTAGTGTAGAGCTTTGATTCTCTGCCCGAACCCGACCTGATCGAGGCTGAGATTTCTCACTACATTCCTCGGGCCGGGTCGGGGTGGGCTCCAGAAAATAGTCTGAAATGTTAATTCATACTGAAATTTTTTATTTTTAAATAAAGCTCCGGTGTGATAATCACAATGTTGCTAAGTAAAGAATTATTATTGTTAACAAAAACGAACCAAATAACGAAAACTTAAAGTGAAACTAAACTAATTTATTTATAAGCGATGTTTTCACTCCCACAGGGGGTGTTGTGCCGATTCAGTCTGCAAAGCGGGAGTCAGATTCAGCAGGGAGTCGGATTCGGTACAACAGCGGCAGCGCGGCGGCACCTCGCGGTCTGCGGTGTTAGTTGTAAGCGCTCGCGCTAGACGCGAAATACGACAGAAAACACTGAGGGAGCTGCAGAGTTATGTATGAGACTAGAATATGAGCATGAAGAGATAAAAGAGAACCTTTACCTGTGAGTAGCTCACATCAGAACACTCTCTCTCTCTCTCTCTCTCTGTGTCTCTCTCTCTCTGTGTCTCTCTCTCTCGCACGTTAACTCCTCCGCGTTTGACCTGAAGCACTTTGTGTAACTGTTCTTAAAAATCATTGTAATTAAATAATAGTTCTATGCTTCTTTGTTTCAGTGTTATTTAACATAATTCTGATCATATTTCGCTCATTCAATCAGCCCGAAAACAGCCAGTTTATGGGGCGGGGCAGGTTGGGCTCATAATGGCAGTTTATGGTTCGGGTCGGGTCGGGCTCGGGCAGAACGTGCACGGGCTCGGGCTGGGTCGGGTCGGATTTTTTAGGCCCGATCTAACCTCTAGTTTAGTGTGCCGGTTGCTCCAGGTGCTGAACGAGAAAGCTGATTGCTCCACAATGGAGTTGGTGTCGCTGCATTCTCGGTAAAAGTTAATCTAAAAGAAAGATAGCTTTCAATGTCCTGCCTCGAGTTCACCGTCTGTGATTTCTTTTGACTTCCACCTGAACTAGAGCCTTCAATGAGGTCTGGATTTTGTCCAAGGCCCTGTTCAGAGTTCAAAAAAATTCTCCATCAACATTCAGCTGTCTCGTTCATCACTACAGCTGTGTCACATCTCCTGTCTCAGAGTATTAAGGCTGCCCCTACTGGCACGGAAGAAAATATATTATTTTTAAAACACCGTCACTTGACAATGTGCCAAGTAATGACGAATTAAGGAAGATGGATCATTTTCCACGGCACCCCTTACAATATCCAGAGGTAGAGTGAGGCAGCTGAACTAGCGGGAGGTAGAGCGAGGTAGAGTAAGGCTGAGCCATGTAGAGCAAATAAGCTGAGGTAGAGTGAGGTAGTGAACCTCACACTAGGATACTTCTTATCCTTGAAAAATTTTAATTTTAGTTTAATCAAGCCAATATACCTTAGAGGAGCTTAAAGTCATATTTGTCCATATTGTGCACATTGTGTTTAGATACTAAAAGATAATTTGGTAACACTTTCTATGAATGTCATCTTTATTAAACGCTACAAACACATTCATAACATATTATAATGCATTCATAAGGCATTATAAACATGGCTTTAAATGTTCATAAAAATGCATAACCCATTATAGCCATGTTTGTTAAGCATTATGACCTGTGGTCATAATACATTATAAGCTGTGCTTATAATATATATGTTAAAATAGTATATCTCTATCATTAACAATATTGTCCTACAATGAAAGTCTGGCGCTTTACTTACTTATAATTGACTATAATTAATATTATATTCAAAACAAGAATACTTTATGAGTGGTTAAAATATATATTTATAGGATTACTGAGGGTGTGTTTATAAATTGGAAGCTTTTTTTAGTCATGATACAAGTCTACAAGCAGGGAATGGAGTTTCTTGGTATTGACGTATAACGTGTTATAAACACAGCTATTAATGCATTATAATCACAGTTCATGATGCATAGTAAACATGGCTATAATGAATTATACATTTTTATAAATATGTATAGCCATGTTTATAATGCCTTATGAATGCATTATAATGTGTTATGAGTATGTTTATAGAGTCTTATAGAGATGACATTCAAAGAAAGGGTTACAGATAATTTTCTTTCTCTTTTACCACTCTCTCTCTCTCTCTCTCTCTCTCTCTCTATCTCTCTTACTCTCTTCTACTCTCTTATATCAGACAGTATCATTTAACTATGCTCTAATGTATTTTATTCTGCCCTGCATAAATAAATTACAGGGACTAAAGGGCAGAGCACAAGCGTTTAAGAGCCCCTAACAGGCAGCATGTCATGTCTGCCCACTGCTTTACCAGCGCAGAGTGCGGTGCAGCGAGCGTGAGAATGTGCAGATTGTATGTTTAGTAGTTTAGGAGTCACAGAGTCGTGATTTCAAGCCCTCTTTCAGAGCAGTACAAAGACTTTTGGTCTGCCGCATGCAGCAATTCGCAAATCTGAATTGCTGCCTGAAGCGAAAAGTAATTTGAGGGACGATGAAGGTCGGGATGCTACTGGGGCTTCCTGAGGGGGATTTGGGGGGCTCTGTAGATTTTGGGAAGCAGTTTATTTAATAGTTTTTTTATCTCCTCTGAACAGAATGTACCGGCGGACGTCCAACATGGTGGGACTGAGCTACCCTGCATCCGTCATCACTGTACTTAAGGTGGGGAACACACAAACACTGACAAAAAGCATTGTTTCTATCCAGTTTTCAGAGATGGAAACTGAGTACAACCTTAAATCAGAAAAGATTACACATTAATAGACACATTAATTACACATTAATAGAGGATTAATTGCTTTGGGAAACAGTTTTCAAGCATTCAGGCATTCAAAACCTTTTAAAACTTTAAAGCCCTTAGCGTGTGCCACCGGCCATTCCCCTTAAAGGAGAACTCTGGTGTAAAATGGACTTTTTTGTTGTGGTAAAACATGATAGAAAGTACTTATCTTTGATGAATAGCTCACCTCCGTTCTCCCACAGCATTCTGAGATCTAGAAATATTAACAGTTTGTCTAAACACCCTTCAGACTGGGTGATACGGGGAATAATTTGTCCCATTTTTTTCATTGTTATCCAGCTCAAAGTAGCTCCACACCTCCTTGCTAGAATCTGGAGAGTCCTCACATTTAAAAACGAAACATTAATAACTGAAAAAGTGCACAAAAATCTTATTAGAAAACACTGTGTACATCCTATAACGCTAGCTTCAGCTCCGAGCGCCGCCATCACTGTACTGATAAAGAAATAGACATGTATACACATATATACACATATACACATAGCGTCGCAGCCAATGCCAGGAGACAGGCTATGCAGCGTCTATATATATATGTCATTATCAGTACAGTAATGGCGGCGCTCGGAGCTGAAGCAAGTGTAACGGGATGTAAACAGTGTTTTTTAATAAGCTTCTTGTGCACTTTTTAAGTTATTAATGCCTCGTTTTTCAAATATCAGGGCTCTCCAGATTCTAGTAAGGAGGTGTGGACCTACTTTGAGCTGGATAATGGTGGAAAAAGTGATTTATCGGGGCAAATTTTTCCCCATGTCACTTAGTCTGAAGGGTGTTTGGACAAACTGTTAAAACTTTTCTTGGAATGCTGTAGGAGAGGGGAGGCGTGCTATTCATCAAAGGTAAAGACTTTTTATCATGTTTTACTACAACAAAAGACCATTTTACACCAGAGTTCTCCTTTAAGAGCCAGGTGTGCTCTGACTTTGGCTCATTCATATCTTAACAGTGCAGTGCTTTTGTCACATTTTGTTACATCTCTATCATGACAACATGTTAGCGTGTTGAAGCAATTTAGCATTAGCCAGCACTAGCCTCTCAAATACTCACTGTCTTGATAACCTCTCTGCACTGCTGTCAAGAGCTCTGCTAGTGCTTAAAGCATGTTTCTTTAGGGGCTACAAGTGATCCACAGACTAAAGCGACACTATTATCAGGAGATTGCTCGATCTTTTCGAATCTTGTTTATGTAGCTTTCCATCAGCTGCCAGAGTCCTGAGAAAGCATAATTGGGCTTGCTCTCTCTAAATGGGTAGATGGCGCTTTTTGCCCTCATAACTCCTAGGGTGATATAGATCAGCACAAGGCTGCATCTGTGAGCTGATGTATCAGAACCAAGCGCTGTGGTGTTTCTCGGCAATGCTGCATCAGTAGCAGTGGAAAAGAGGCGGAGTCTGACTTCACCTGTGTTGGAGGAATCATGTGCTAGTTTCACCCTCCTGGTGTTGGGGAATTATAGAGATAGGGGGAGTATAGCTGAGCAGCTGAGTGGGTGGGATAATCAGCATTGCTACATTAGGGAGAAAAGCGTAATAAAAAAAGCATGTTTCTTTAATACCTGATAACATCCTCAACATTTTATCATTTTATAGTACATAAAATATATAAAACATATAAACCCTTTAAATAAATTTATGTAAAGGTACAAATAACTCTTTGTTGCCCCTTTATTTTATATATATATATATATATATATATATATATATATATGCCTTTACTATTAAGAATCTATGGTTAGCTTTAGCCTTATTTATTTCTCCATGTTCTCCCTGTGTTTTTTTTTTTCTCAGCATGTAGATAAGTGGTCGTTTGACGTGTTTGCTCTGAATGATGCGAGTGGTGACCATGCACTGAAATTCATCTTCTACGAGCTCCTCACCAGATATGACCTCATCAGCCGATTCAAGGTGAATAAATCCTTGCTCTCTCTCTCTCTTTCTCTCTCTCTCTGTTATTTTCTCATATATTCCCCGTGAGGACTGAAGTGTCTCACTGAGGGGTGTATTACTCTCTCTCCAGGCTACAGGTTATGGGTGTGTGATATTGATCTGATTTTTGTTTTTCTCTCTGTTGCAGATTCCCATCTCGTCTTTAGTGTCGTTCGTGGAGGCTCTGGAGGTGGGCTACAGCAAGCATAAAAACCCCTACCACAATCTAATGCACGCCGCGGACGTCACCCAGACCGTGCATTACCTGCTGCTAAAGACCGGCATGGTGGTACGTTTATTACGTCATTTTTAGGCTTTTCTTGGTTAATATAAAAATTTAATTAATGCTCAGCATCATTTTTCACCCTTGGTATAAGGTTACTGCATTTACTACTCTTGACACACCAGATTAGCCGTGACGCTAACAGCAGGGTTTAAAAGGGTTGGAGCTGCAATGCTAACAGACACATAGTCTAGTTTAGCAAGGTTTAGAGCAGAATGTGTTGCTCTTAAGAGCTCAGTGAATTCCACCATAGGACCGTGATATCGTGCCTTAGTTACAGTGAAAGGATCTCATAATGCAGGTGTCAGCAATTGGTGGCCAGCATGAAACATCTGGTAAATAAAATGCTTCTCTGGTGAGCCTTTCTTTACATTCCTCCCCTGTCTCTTTTCTGTCACGCTCGGCTTGACTTCAGTTTCCGCCCATTCTCGTTTTTCCCCCTTTTTTTCTCCTTATAAGGGTGTTTTTTTCTCAGCCGTGGCGGTTAAGTAGTAAGTTAAGTAAAGATAAGCTAAGTAAACAAAGCTGTAATAAAGAAAGACTTTCTTTTAAAGTCAAATGTGTGCTCGATGTTAATTTACACAGATTTCTCTCCTAAAAAAAGAGTAACGCACTTCTGTTTAATTACAGCAAGCTTAGATTCCCTAATTTCTCCAGGCTGGAGCATTAGCATTAGCGGCTAACGGCTAGCAGTTAGCGACTAATGCCGCATAACAGTCCTACCCTGAGTCTTCTGGTAAGCCAGGGTTACATTAGTTAGCGTTTTTTCCCCAGGTAGCTTGTTTTAACACGATAAATGCGCAGGCTAACATCTAATATACTCGCCTGTGAATGACGAAAGATCTTAGTGTGGTTAGCAGGTAATGCTAATGCTGCTCCACCAGTGCTAGCCGGGGTTAGCAGAAGGTTACAGGCCGATAATACTCAACTGTGTACGGGGAAATATTTAGCGGTTAGCAATTAGCGGCTAATGCTAATGCTGCTGCAGTCTCAGTGCTGGAGAACTAAACTTTACTGCTCTTTACAACCTGACTGGTAAAATCCATACATAAGGTGCTCTGGATTATTTTGGGGAAAATGTAAGGTTTTTAAGTGCGCCTTATAGTGCAAAAAATACAGCATTTTTCTATTAAAGCGCCCATAAATAATAAGCAATATGTAATAATAAGTTCTGCATACAGGAAGCTAATACGAGCACTTTCTATAAACCCCATTAGCCTCCCACTGCTTCAGTACATGTGCTGTTGTGGTCACATCCACCACTCTTATTAAAGCTTAGTTTCCGGTAATCATTTCTAAACACGCCGCAATATTTATTACTCTCAGCTAATGACCCGTTATAATTACGAGTGCCATTATCAGACTGCGCCCTCGGGGGCTCCGGGGGACTTGTGGAATGGCGTGTTGGAGCCCCGCCCTCCTTCTCTGTGCTCTTAATCACGTTAATCATTTTACCATGACAGCTTGTCAGCAGCACACGTTCTGCAGGCCATGCTTTCTGCGTAACTGCATTATACAGAGGCCCAGCAGCACGGCCATCTATCTCACTCAGTCTCACAAACACACACACATAATACACACACACACTCAAACACACACACAGGCCTGGAGCCTGTTTGGAGTCAACAGGTCGTTGGTAAAGCTGTAGGGGGGATTTGTCTTTAGAAACATTGTCACTACTGATATTTAACACAAGCCTGGCCTAACACTTAACCAGTGAGCTTTATTCTTTATTCTGCTCACACACACACACACACACTCACACACACACACAGTAAAAAATCCTCTCTAATGCAGTCACATTCTCACAGCAATGTTCAATCAAAATCTAGTACAGGGGTCGCAATAGATGTAAAAAAAAATAAAATAATAAAAATGCTTTTCTGTTGAGCTTTTGTTTATATTCCTCCCCTGACTCCCCTGTGACTTTAGTTTCCACCGTTCTCGTTTTTCCACCCGTTCTTGGGCTCCCTATCTCCTTATACGGGCGTTTTTTTTTCCCGGCCGTGTCCCAATTCACTAGCCAAGGCAGTGGCAGTTCAATAAAATTTGGGTTCAACAACCCTCTGGGCTGGAGAGCTACTAGTCTGTAGCACTCCATCCCATTACACTACATTTTCCAAAACATTTTTTTTAATGGCTTGGAAAATATTTGGCCAAACTAAAATTATTTCCCTTCACAGTAGAGACAGTTACTCCAACAAAAGCAGGATTAACACTTTTTATTGTTCTCAATTTCGAAAGAAATGAATGAACAGGTGTCACAAAAAATCACACACAATTACATATGCACACTAGCAGTCAAACATTTGGACACGCCTTAAATTCAGTGTCTTTTTTCATTATTTTTAAATATTCTGCATTGTAGATTAATAATAAAATGCTTAGATGACTTTAGCTTTGCACATCTTTTCTTTTTTTTTCTCAGTCAGTTTTATGAGGTAGAGTCACCTAGAAGTTTAGGCTTTCAGTTAACAGCTGTGCTGAACTTTTTAACAAAAAAATGTCATTAAAAACCATGAAATATGGTATTTTCATTGATGACCTCACATAATCTCAAAAAGAAATTGGATGGTTGACTATTTTTATTTTTTTTTAGAGCAAAATTACAATAGAAAAATTTAACATCACAAGTGAATGTTTTTTTTTAACAAACGTTGATTAAACCTAAGAGAAAAAGGACTCTGGACATTAATCGAAAAATTGACAAAAAAATATTTTTTTTTATTTTTTGAAATTGTTTATTGTAAATGTGTTTATTGTTGTTCGTCTTGTTTGGATAACTCTGTGAAAATTATTTTGTATAGAAATTCTTGAAAAAAAAAACATAAAAGTATAAATAAATACAATAACTACTCAACTGTTTAAGAAATGTTATTTAAAAATGTTTAAGAAAGGAAGGTCAGAAATTAAAGTATCCTCAAACTGATTAAACTGATGGGGCTATCCTGATGAAACTGGCTCTCATCAGGATAGCCCCGGGAAAGGAAGAGCAAGAGTTTGAGGTGGACTTGCTGGTGTGTTTTGGATCATTGTCCTGCTGCAGAACCCAAGTCGTTTCAGCTTGAGTTTAAGTTTACACTTTTTTCACAACACTTTGCATTTAACTAAGAGTTTAATTACATTTAATTTACATTCAATTGTACATTGAGCACGTTTGAGGCATCAATAATGGACCATCCCAATAATTAAAGTGTTGCCTTATATTTATAGTAGTTTATTATAGTTTCTGTGATGTTAAATCATGTTAAATAACCCACTCTAAAGACTGCACTTCATCTGCAGATATTAGCACATGAACATTATATTGTTATATGTTATTATTTAGTTTTTATACAGTTAATTAAACATCTGTTCTATAGTTTAATATCTGCAGTACAGATACAGTACAGAAGGCCTTCAGAGAATTAGAGAATCTTATCATTACAGCCTCTAAATAATGAAGAGCGGTCCCACATTCAGCTACATGGTGGAAGTCACGACTCAGGATAAATGTGCCTATGGGCTGCAATTTTACAGGGTCAGACTGGTACAGAATGGCTGGGTTATTAACTTTTAACATGGAAACTGCTGCAGGATTCACCGGCCTGGTCTCTTAATCATTAGACGAAACAGTCACGATACAGACTGGAAAAAAAACACCACTGTTTTTGGCTTTTTTCAAATTTTTGGGTTTAGCTTCTAAAGCTTTTCTGAAGTCATTTACTGATTCTTTCCTTCTATCTGATCTTTTTTGTCCATTCGGGATGCAAACAAGAGTTTAAAATGGCAAAACAATTTGTGAAAAGAGCAAAACTGTGCAAGAAAACACAAGTTTGACAACAAAAGTTTGATATCAAGCATAAAAAAAAACAGTCCAGGAAGATGCCAGAAGCTTCTAGGTACAGCTAGAAGCCTGTTCAAATATGAAGCACATTTTTTTTTATAATAAAGATCTTCTACTTGTATTGTTTAAACTCAATATCGCAAACAGTGTGACTCAGAACCTAATTAACATCAGAAAAAAAGCTTAATAATGGTGCTAGGTTGGCTAAATAATACAGAAGTACAGGAAAAAGAACTAATTCCACCACAAGCAAGAGAAATTGATTTGAAAGCTCATCTATTGAAAGCCTTCCTGCTTCTGTTTTTCAAATTTCCCTGCGTCACCAGATTCTATATATATATATATATATATAGATCAGTCAATTTGAAACATTCCAAGAGCTTGTAAATTATCCTCAAGTGCCGTCACCGCGAGGACCATCAAAAATATTATGATGGAACTGGCTCTCATCAGGATTGCCCCGAAAAAGAAAGATCAAGATTGTTGCACTCAGGATAAGTTTACCAGAGTTACTAGAGTATTTTGGTTTGTTTAAAACACTTTTAAGTTCCTACATGATTCCTTATGTGTTCCTTCATTTGTCAAATTTTCAAATGTAAAATTTACAGTGTAGGAAAACATGAAAAAGAATAAAATGACACTGATTAAGAAGGTGTGTCCAAACTTTTTGATTGGTTCTATATATTCGTTTATCCCTGGTTATCCATGCTGAAGTTTTATGAATACTTAAACGAGGCAGCCAATCAAAACAGAGCTAATTTACAACACTTTAAAAAAAATAAATGCTCAGTCAGACACTTCATTCCTTCGTTTCTTTGGTTTTACTATGAGTGAATGAGCTACTGAGCTCTGAGTTTCCTCTTCTGAAGTCTCCATTGCTCCACCAGCCGCTCGTGTTCAGTAAAACTGAAAAGCCGGATCCTCTTGTAGAGGCTGTACTTGTGACGTAAGTACCTAAAGACACGTGACGTGGCCAGAAGAAGAACTCCTGCGAAAAGAGGCCAGACACCCCAGTTTTTAGAATTAATATACTGTATTAGACTTAGAAGGGATGGTGGTTTCAGCACACTGGTACCATTAAACACAATATTTATCCATATTCTTTTCTACTTTCAATTTAGAAACAAAATAATATGGACTGCCACTTTAAGAAATATAGGAAAAATAAGTTTTGTTTTATATACAAATGGCCTCTTATAGCTTTAACACTTTCTTTTCTTTTTCTGGTATCTCTTCTCAGCACTGGCTGACTGAGTTGGAGATTTTCGCTATGATCTTCGCCGCAGCCGTGCACGATTATGAACACACCGGAACCACAAACAACTTCCACATCCAGACCAGGTAAAGCCTCTCAGGGCCGCAGGGCAGGAACGGCCTGAGTCATCCATCAGCTCACATTCAGGCCTGCAGTCAGAGCACAGCACCGAGAGCAGAATTAATGAAAGTCCACCAAACTGGCAGGAGAAGCAGAAAGAAGGAGAAATCTGTTGACGTGACGTTTCAGTAATGTGCTGACCAGAGGCTGAGGGGAATTAATAGTGTGAAGAGTTTAGAATAGAAAAAGTGAGATAATTATACGAAACAGTGCGAAGTTTGGCATCTTTACGTTACAATAAATTTTGATTGTGCAGGTCGGATACGGCTATCCTGTACAACGACCGCTCGGTTCTGGAGAGCCACCACGTGAGTGCAGCGTATCGCCTCCTACAGGACGACGATGAGATGAACATCCTCTACAATCTCTCCAAAGACGACTGGAGGTAAAGGAACTCTTGTTCTCAGTCCTGACACTGAACTTGTTACACAAAACTTCACTTCCCAGCATGCACTCATACTGGACATCCATGACTCCAGTGATCGTGTGATGCTACAAAAAAAAAAACTGTCATAGAGAACTAGAACTAGAAAATTAGATTTAGTACTCGGCAACCAGGAGAGCAAACAGAGGGGTATATATACACAGAGGGTCAGATGGAAACAATCAGAGTCTCGGTGAGCGGGAACACATGATCAGTGGAGTCAGGAAAGTCTGGTGTAAGTGCATGCTGGGAATTGCTTAGATAGAGACAGTTTTGCATCTTGGCTGCATTTTCTCAGTCAGCTTTATGAGGTAGAGTCACCTGGAATTATAGGTTTTCAGTTAACAGCTGTGCTGAACTTGAACTACTCAGCCAAGTGAAGAAAAAATACTTTAAGACAAAATGTCAGTCAATCCGAAACATTTCAAGATTCAAGATTTTCAAGTGTAGTCGCAAACAGCATCAAAAATGTTATGATGAAAATGTTATGATGAAACGGGTACTCATCAGGACCGTCCTAAGGAACAGAAGAGCAAGAATTCCCCCTGTTGCTCAGGATAAGTTCATTAGAGTTAAAAGCACCCCAGATAAGATCTATCTAAATGCTAAATCACAAAGTATTTGGGTTTATTTAACACTTTTAAGTTACTACATGATTCCTTATGTGTTCCTTCATAGATGGCTAAAATTTGTACTATTTGTACTTAAAAATTAAATAAGATGGTTAATCTACAAACTAATCCACAAGGTAACTGTTCATCTAGCTAATTGCTTAGTTATAGGTTATCAGTTACTGTAGCTTTCTTATTGTAAGCACAAGTTAGCATTTTCCATTTATCTACTATATTAGCAAGATATATCTCTTAATTTACATGTAATTTGTTCGGATTTGATATTGTAATGAGTAAGTTTAAGGTCAGCTTGATTTATGTATTGTTAAAAGTTTGTGATAGTGGTGTTATATAGACTTACTTACTAACAAAGTCAACTTTTATTGATTTTTCTCCACACCATCAAACTCTAGACTACAGACAGTAAACAGCCCATCGTTCTGCTGGTGTTTTACTGGACTGCTGGTGATTTACAGTGCAGTCCAGTAGCTCTACAGTACAGCCTCACATCTCAGCAGTAGATTGATGGCAGGATTTTTTCCGATTGCTGGTTCTGACCCAGTTTAATAACGTTTCTGAATGTTTCCCTGATGTTGGCAGGGAGTTCAGGGCGCTGGTGGTGGAGATGGTGCTGGCCACGGACATGTCCTGCCATTTCCAGCAGGTTAAAGCCATGAAGAACTTCCTACAGCAGCCAGAGGGGTGAGGAACACTACTTCCTCATCATCATCATCATCATCATCACTATCATCTCTTCTCTTTACCTGATCTCTCGTTTATTCTCATCCTTTTCTCTTCAATCATTCACATACTAAACTAGCTAAGTAGTGTTATACAGCCCTGGAAAAGAAAAAAGACCACTTAAAAAATATGAGTTTCTTTGATTTTACCAAATTGTAATCCTCTGGAATATAATCAAGAGGAAGATGGATGATCACAAGCCATCAAACCAAACTGAACTGCTTGAATTTTTGCACCAGGAGTAAAGCAGCATAAAGTTATCCAAAAGCAGTGTGTAAGAATGGTGGAGGAGAACATGATGCCAAGATGCACAAAAACTGCTTTAAAATGCTTTAAATGACAATATTTTTATTTTGAATTTGGGAGAAATGTTGTCTGTAGTTTATAGAATAAAACTACAATGTTCATTTTACTCAAACACATACCCATAATAGCAAAATCAGAGAAACTGATTCAGAAACTGAAGTGGTCTCTTGATTTTTCCAGTTAAAACCTCAAATTCAGGTAAATTTAATTTAGATTAATTTGCTATAAGTGAGCTCAGTCAGTTAACTATTCACGTACTAAACTAGCTTTCTAGCTTAATTAGTCTGTAATTGGTTAAATGTAGAAATTTTAAGGGGTTGAGTTTAATGTAAATCCATTCCTACAGCATTTCTAGCCTCCTACATCAGCCGGAAGGGTGAGGAAAAATCTACACCATCGTCTCTTTTCTTCTCCTGATCTTCTTTTAATCTCTTACTTCTATATTCCCTTATTCCCATTTTCACTTCTGTTCTCTGCTCCTTTCTTCTCATCTCCTGTTTTCTCTTCTTTATCTCCCCTGTCTAATATGTTCTCATCTGGTCTTATGTGGTTTTGTCTAGTATCGTCTGGTCTCGTCTTGGGTCGTCTCATCTTCTCATCTTGTCTTGTCTCACGTCGTCTCCCATTGTCTTGTCTTCTTGTTTTGTGTGGTCTCATCTCCTTTTTTCTCTTTCTTCTCTTTTTCTCTTCTCTTTATCTGTTTTTCTTTATTTTTCTATTTTCTTCTTATCTCCTCTCCCTTCTCTTCTGTTCTCTTCTCTTCTCTTCTCCTGTTTTCTCTTTTCTTTTGCCCCTTCCCAATATTTTCTCATCTGGTCTCATGTGGTCTTGTCTGGTCTCGTCTTGTGTCGTCTCGTCTTTTCGTCTCGACTTGTCTCAAGTCGTCCCCAATCGTCTCATCTTCTTGTCTTCTTGTTTTTTTGTCATCTCATCTCCTGTCTTCTCTTTCTCTTGTTTTTATCTTTTATTTATTTTATTTATTTTCTTTCCTTTTCTATTTTTTCTTCTTACCCCCCTCCCCTTATATTTTCTCCTTTTGTCTCATCTTGTCTCTTCTCCTGTTTTTTGTACTCATCTCTTTTCTTCTTTTTTTTAATGGGCTCTATTTTAGCAATCTATAGTGCACCAGTCAAGTGCGGATTGCACAGCTGGACTTAGGGCGTGTTGGTGTGTCTTTAGTATCATTAGGGCACAAAGAATACACATTGCTCGGCTCGATAACTGGAAATAAACCAATCAGTGTGCTAGTTGTCATTCCCTTTAAGAAACAGGTGAGCTCTGACTTTTGCATGTTCGTATCTTAACAGCGAAGGACTTCTGCATGTCTCAGCAGAGGATACTGAGCTGCGTGTTCATACTGTGAAGATACACCAGCAGCTCATTTAAGGGAACAGCAATGATATTTTATACTTTATTCTGTTTATTGTTGATGTAAAAGCTGTCCATGTGTGTGTGTGTGTGTGTTTAATGAGCGGGGATATACATGTGCTGAGGGCGTGCAGTGTGCATTGGCTGACTGTTGTCAGGGTTTTAATCAGTCAGTGGCGCACCTGGGTTTTTTGCAGCCAAGATAGAAACACTCCAGTGTAGATTTATTCCAAAACTTCGACGCTATTTTTGATTGGGTATAAAATAGCATTGAGCTTTGTACAATAGGGCCCTTATCCTTTTATTCTCTCCTTTTTTCTCCTTTTACTATGTTTACTCTTCTCTCCTGCTCTCTTTCTCTTCTGTTCTCTTTTCTTTTCTTCATTACCTCTGTAATTTTCTCTGGCACAAATAATCAACCTGATATTTCACACAGCAGACAGTTTTAAAGGAGCACAACACGCGTAAAAAAGCAAAGCCACAAACAGGTGACGTATTGAACGGGAAGAAAAACGTGGGGTAAAATTGCATATTGATATTTCCTGTTCTGGGAGTCAGTTCTGTTTTAACAGGAATAAATAAAAGGAGACAGGAGTGAAATGAGAAAAGCCAGAGGCCATAACACTGAGACATGTAACAAATGGTAGAGCAGGCCGGCGTTTCTGAAGGGAATGTTGTGCTTTTTTCAATTACCTGTCAGAAGAGAAGCTTATTTGATCACAAACACACACATGCACGCGCTGGTGTGAAGGCGTGTACGGGTTTATTCAGACTCGGTTTATATGGTGTTTGTTTTGCTTTTTGCACAGAATTGACAAGTCCAAAGCGCTGTCTCTGCTGCTGCACACGGCCGATATCAGCCACCCGGCAAAGAACTGGGAGCTCCACCACCGCTGGACCGCCTCACTACTGGAGGAGTTCTTCCTACAGGTGTGTTTCTGTGTATACAGGGGTTGGACAATGAAAATGAAACACCTGGTTTTAGAGCACAATAATTTATTGTGGTGACGGACAGTTCTGGTGGAAACAGGAGAGTTGAGGTGCACATTGAATTCTGCGTGATTTGATCAGCCGTGGTTTTATGTTTTTTGGATACAATCCGGGTTAGCACCCGAACATCCCTTTCAGACAGCTTCCTCTTACAGCGTCCACAGTTAATCCTGTTGGATGTGGTTGGTCCTTCTTGGTGGTATGCTGACATTACCCTGAATATGGTGGCTCTTGATGCATTTTAAACAAATGCTTGACTGAAGGGTCAAATAATTGATATTTATGACAAAAAAAAATCACTCCTGTTACTGGAACTCACTCCTGTTGCTACCACTCACTCCTGTTACTTTTTATGTTTTAATTAACAGAAATGAAAGTAACAGGAGTGAGTTTTTAGCATAGAAATGAAATTATTTTTAACATTTAAAGAAATAGCTAAATGACAGCTATGCTAATAGCATGAGGACACTGAGCACATTCTATTGATTTTCCCAAAATCTGCATAAAAAAAAATAAGATCTAAGAATTAATTTAGGTAACAGGACTGAGTGTTGAGATTGAACTTAATTTTGGTCTTCAGAAGAACCAGCTGATGTCACTTCCTGTTGTAGATGTGACTTCCTGTTGTAGAATGTTTCAGATGTTTCAGATGATTAGGGTAATGTGTTACAGTAACATGAATGAGTGAAAACCCAACAATTAAAATGTATATTTTAACTTAAATATAATGAATTTATTATGAACAAATACACAAAAAAAACACTTAGTCTCAGTTTCAGCAGTGAAGGGAAGAATTAAAGGTCTGACAGGTAAAGACATGCAGAAATGAAGTCATTGCTAAGATGAAAAAATAAAAAAGCAGCTACTATATATATATATATATATAAGGGTTGTATTGACACATATGAGCATATGCAGGTCTTAAATGAACATGTATGTTTAATTCAGAAAGATTAGAAATGTGTGCAGTGTGTGTGTGTGTGTGTGTGTGTGTGTGTGTGTGCAGTGTGTGTTGTTCTGAGGGTGTGAGCTGAGTCAGGAAGTGTCCTGCGTGGGGGAGCTGCTGATATGGTGTAAGAAACCCCACCGCTGCCTCTCTGCTGCTGGGCTTAGTGAACTCTGAGCTCTGTGGCTTTTAGCGCTCAGTAAAAGTGAAACTGTCTCTCTCTCTCTCTCACTCACTGCTCCTCCAGCTGCACACATCTGCGCGTGTGTGTATCTATTTTAAGTGTACATTGTGTGTGTGGGTCTGTTTCAGTGTATGTATGGTGGCTATGTGTCTCTGAGTGTATAGGTCTATGTGTGTGTGTGTGTGTGTGTGTGTGTCTGTTTTAGTGTGTGTATGGTGGCTATGTGTCTCTGAGTGTATAGGTCTATGTGTGTGTGTGTGTGTGTGTGTCTGTTTTAGTGTGTGTATGGTGGCTATGTGTCTCTGAGTGTATAGGTCTATGTGTGTGTGTGTTTGTGTGTGTCTGTCTGTCTGTCTGTCTGTTTTAGTGTGTGTATGGTGGCTATGTGTCTCTGAGTGTATAGGTCTATGTGTGTGTGTGTGTGTGTGTGTGTGTGGATCTATTTTAGTGTGTGTTTGGTGGCTATGTGTCTCTGAGTGTATAGGTCTATGTGTGTGTGTGTGTGTGTGTGTGTGTGTATCTCTGTTTCAGTGTGTTTGGTGGCTATGTGTCTCTGGGTGTATAGGTTTATGTGTGTGTGTGTGTGTGTGTGTGTGTGTGTGTGTGTGTGTGTGTGTGTGTGTGTGTGTGTGTGTCTGTTTTAGTGTATGTATGGTGGCTGTAGGTCTCTGAGTGTATAGGTCTGTGTGTGTGTGTGTGTGTGTGTATCTCTGTTTCAGTGTGTGTTTGGTGGCTATGTGTCTCTGAGTGTATAGGTCTATGTGTGTGTGTGTGTGTGTGTGGATCTATTTTAGTGTGTGTATTGTGGCTATGTGTCTCTGAGTGTATAGGTTTGTGTGTGTGTGTGTGTGTATCTCTGTTTCAGTGTGTGTTTGGTGGCTATGTGTCTCTGAGTGTATAGGTTTGTGTGTGTGTGTGTGTGTATCTCTGTTTCAGTGTGTGTTTGGTGGCTATGTGTCTCTGAGTGTATAGGTCTATGTGTGTGTGTGTGTGTGTGTGTGTGTGTGTGGATCTATTTTAGTGTGTGTATTGTGGCTATGTGTCTCTGAGTGTATAGGTTTGTGTGTGTGTGTGTGTGTATCTCTGTTTCAGTGTGTTTGGTGGCTATGTGTCTCTGAGTGTATAGGTTTGTGTGTGTGTGTGTGTGTATCTCTGTTTCAGTGTGTTTGGTGGCTATGTGTCTCTGAGTGTATAGGTCTGTGTGTGTGTGTGTGTGTGTGTGTGTGTGTGGATCTATTTTAGTGTGTGTTTGGTGGCTATGTGTCTCTGGGTGTATAGGTTTATGTGTGTGTGTGTGTGGATCTATTTTAGTGTGTGTATGGTGGCTATGTGTCTCTGAGTGTATAGGTTTATGTGTGTCTGTGTGTGTCTCTGTGGTGGTGAGACCTATTTTAGTGTGTGTGTGTGTGTGTGTGTGTGTGATATGTGTATAGTGTTGTGGACGGATGTACGTATGTGAAATGTGTGTATTTGTGTGTATGCTAAGTGTATATATGTTTGTGTGGTGGTGAGGCCTATTTTAGTGTGTGTGTGTGTGTGTGTGTGTGTGTGTGATATGTGTATAGTGTCGTGGATGGATGTGCATATGTGAAATGTGTGTGTGTGTGGTGAATGTGGATCTAGTGTATAGGTGTGTGTGTTGTGTTGTGAATGAATGTGAAATATGCGTCTGTTGTTGGCAGGTCTGTGTGAACAGGTGTGTTGTGTGTAGTTGTGTGTGTGTGATGCCTGTAGGTTTCTGAGTGTATAAGCACGGATATGTATTTGTGTGTGTATATGTGTGTAGGTGTGTGTGATATGTGTATAGTGGTGTGAATGAGTTAAAAGTATGTATGTGTGTGTGTGTTTATGAGCAGGTTTGTGTGTATTTAAAGCATGCATGTGTGTGAGTGTTCTTAGTGTGTGTTTGTTGGATGTATGTATCAGTGTGTGGAGGTCGTGGTGTGTGTGTGATATGTGTATAGTGGTGTGAATGGGCGAAAAGTATGTTTGTGTCTGTAAGCGTGTGTGTGAGTGTGATAGTGCAGTTATGAATAAATTAATTAAGTAAATTCGTCTTATTCAGGTTTACAGTGTATAACTCAACAACTCATGATATGCTGCATCTCTATTACATGATATAATACAGTAATATGATATGATATGATATGATTCAGAATCTGTTCCACTCAGTTAATCTCCTTATCTGTTTTTAATCTGTTTTTTTCAGGGCGATAAGGAGGCGGAGCTTGGACTGCCCTTCTCACCACTGTGTGACCGCAAGTCCACCATGGTGGCCCAGTCCCAGATCGGTGAGCAGCGTTATCACTATTAAAATCTGCCTCTGCATCCGTCAAACCTTAAATACACACCTCAGACCACCAGTAGCTCACGATCTCATTCTGACTAACACAAAACACACCATCAGAATATAGCATCAGAAACACACCCACACACACACACACACCCACACACAACAGCATCTAATAAAACTAGTGGTGTCAATCGATTAAAACATTTAATACGTTATTCATATGTATGAATATGATATATTCATATATCTGAAGTTAATCACACTTATTCTTCTTAAGACGCAAGTTTTTATGGAGGATATTTAAATATAAATAAAAGAATGAATGTAAAAAAAAAGTAAATGCAGTTCTATTTATATTAGTGGTGTCAATTAAAATACTAAATATATACTTGTATGTTTGAGGGGAGATAAAGCCAACGTGGGAATAAAGCTGGAATAAAGAATGCATGATAAATTTGATAGAGAAAACATTATTTTTTGACTTTATTATAAACATCTCAGCTTGGTTGTAAGGATTTCGGAATTAGAACTTAATTATCTGAGTATAAAAGAGCGTTTTCACACCTGTAGTTAGTGTTATAGTTTCTACGATCCGGATCAGTTGATGAGTTTGTTTATTTGGAGCGTTTCTCCCTCTGTTTGGTTTGGTTTCACACAGGCATAAAAACCTAAACACACTAAAATGTGCACCAATAAACCACGCGAGCACATCGTCTCCTCTGATTGGTCAGAGCTGTCTGGCACAGGAGCAAGAAAGTAAATATAGTGAGAAGATTCTGTGTTTCAGGGTGTACATCTGTATGTCTGTGCAGTGTGAAGCTGCTTTAACACAGAACCCTGAACATTTGCTTCTGTGCTTTCAAACACAGTGTTTTCAATGGGACATGCAGCACAGATGTAGTAAACGCAGAGAAACCTGGCTTCGAGCAGTGAACGCTGTACATACTGAGCTCTTAGTGTGTAAACAGCATGAAGCAGCAGCAGAGACAGCGTTTGTTCATAGCTGTATATTATTTAGCTAATATATCAGATTAAACTGTGCCTTATCAGGAGTTAAGCTCAATTGAAAATAAGTATATTTGATAGCTGATGTGATTACATTTACATACATTAGAGCTTTAGCTCAGTAACATTCAAAATTCTCCTTCAGAAGTTTTCAGTTCATGTTTCGCACTCAATTTTCATAGAACGAAAATTAAGCGGTCTGAATGCCTCATGTATCTTAGATAAGTTAAAAAGGTCATTGTAAATAGTGATCACAGCAAACTATATATTATTTCTGACACAAATGTTGAATAAAACACATAAAAAATACTTTAGTGCCTACTTTATAATTGTGTATCTACATTGTAAAAGTCTCATAGGCCTGTATTTTATTTATAGAACATAGAACACATATCAGATTTAAAAATTAAGACATATTAGAGGGTGTCTATTTGCACTTTGAATTTCTTACCCTTCAGTTGTAAAGTTGTAAAGAGGTAGAGTTACAGGTATACGGTGAATAGCTCTATTTGAGTAATGTTCTAATCCAGATTATGAGAAGAACTACTCGACTACGTAAAGAAAATAAATCACTTTAAGAAAAGGTCAGTTAACACTAATTTCTGTTTCAAGAACTTTGAAAGTATCCGTAAGTGCAGTCACCGCAAAGACCATCAAAAAGATTATAATGATGAAACTGGCACTCATCAGGACTGCTACCTTACACCCTATTAATTAACGTCATAGTTTAGGAATAAATCTACGCTGATGGGTGTGGTGGTCTGGAAGTGAGGTGAGTTCAGGTAAATTTCTGGCGTGTTTCTATATATTTTGGTGGTGGAAAACACAGGTGCTCCACTGACTGATTAAAACCCTGACAACAGTCAATGATTAGAGTCCATTCCTATAGGTGCTCCCAGTGCTCTTACCCCCTGCCTCTTAAAGGTAATGTGAGGCATGTGACACACTGATACGCCCAAAACACCCGTGATTAATTAAGAGAATTTACTCTGATAAAAAAGAAAAATAGAAAAAGCTCTGATTATTTGTATTATGTCTCCTAATCCAGGCTTCATCGACTTCATCGTGGTTCCCACCTTCACCGTTCTCACGGACATGACGGAGAAGATCGTGACCCCTCTGATCGACGAGGCGGCCCACTCGGGCCTGGCCAACTTTCGCAGGTCAAGGTCTGAAGTTTTTGGTCCCGTTTGACTGATATTACTGAGAGCGTCGCTCGACACGTTTACGTTACGGCTCGTCAGACAGAACGACTGGAAGCCGTTGATTGAACGCATTCGACCTTCGTTAAGGGCAGCTTCCGGTCTGGCATCTTTAATACATTTCAGCACAGAGAGAGCACACACTGCGATACAATCACAGCCGCTCAGATATATACCAGCCAAAGGGCTAATCACAAACCAGCTGCACCGCCGGACCACGAGCCGCACTGACCGCCTGCTGATTCCACATAGCGCCTGCTGGAATTACAATGCAGATTTGTGCTGATTAAACAATGGGACTAGCGTGCATAATCACTCTCCTAATTCAGAATCTATTCAGCAGAATCTGCTGTATCGTAGCTGACTCGAGCTTAATAAGATCGCTCGCGTGCCTCGACCCGTGTTAAACTGTTCAGAAGTCTTGAATAGATTTGCGTAATACATTGCATTGTACTGTATTACTAAAGAAATGTAAAGTCAGGCCAGTTTAAACTGATAAAGGAACTGATTACAGAGCGTTTATTTGAGTTAACTCAACTCCTTTGCTTCTGCATTTCAGTTTCAGAGCGTTTATTTGACTTAACTCAACTTAGTTCATTAAAAAAATCTCCAAACTCATCCTAAAAAAATCTTATAAATTACATTTTTTACTTTAATTATCAATACATATAGAGTTGAACCTCGAAAAACATTAGAAAGTCAACTTTTGATGTAATTGAATTAGTTTTTGTTAACTAATCCAGCCAATTGTTTGAGTTTAACTCAATGTTTGAGATATTAAATCTAGTCCAACTTTGATTTGTGTGATCTATTGATGGTTAAAAATAATAAAGTAACTCATTAGTTAGTGTTTTTTGAGTTAACTCAACTTAGTTCATTCAAAAAATCTCATTCAAAACTCATCCTAATGTTTTTACTTCTCTTTTGCATCTTAGTTTAAGCAACAAGGCATATAGAGGTGAACTTTCTGCACTGAAATGTCCATAAGTGTTAAAAAAAAGTGTTAAAAAAAAACTTCTCTACAGGTCACATTTCTCAAGCTATGAACACTACATTTGGCAGAATCATAGAACAAAGGAAACAGTGTAGTTTCCTTTTTTTAATAAATAATAGATACATTTACTCAGAACTGCGCTTACTTTTTTATGTATTCTTTATAAATTAAACATCTCTAGACCGGCCCTACGGTCTAACTGCTGCTCATCATCAAATGTGAGGAGATTTCGGGTTCAAACCCATCAAAGCCTTAACGTTCAATTGTCAAAAGTCTCCCAATCTGGAGGTGTCATATAAGTTGAGGGGGAGGAGCCACAGACCCAAATGTACTCATTTACTAGGGATGCAACGGTTCTCTGTATTTTATCGAACCGCTTGGTTCGGCCTGTTCGGAGCGCGGTATTTCGGTGCAGCACTAACAGAGCGAACGAGCGCTCTGGTACTGAATGGCCAGGGGGAGGGGCTGCTGAGCATGTGCTGTTGGGGGGTGGTGATTGGTAGTTGCAGTGAGTGCTCCTCCTTCTCTACATTATGATCCCGAGCCCGACCCGCCCTATAAACTGGCTGTTTTCGGGCCGTTTGAATGAGCGAAATCTGTTCAGAATTATGTTAATTAACTCTGCAACACTGAAGAAGCATAGACCTATTATTTAATACAAACAGCTAAACGCCGCAAGTCCAGCGCGGACTCAAGCTCACGTGCGCCCAGAACTGCGTGATTATAACTTTTTTTTTTTTATAACATGAATTTTTTAAAAACTGTTTGATTTGTTGCTTAAGGTTATAATAGTTTTGAAGTTTTCATTATTGTTTAATCTTATTTTGTTTTCACTTTTTCTCCTCCTATTCAGTTAGTTTTAATTCTAAAATTAATACATCACATCAGAGAGATCAATCTGAGAAACACATAAACAAAGTCAAAAACTCAATAAACTTTACAGGTTTCACTCATTTTCACCAAAATGATCAAATATGCATTAAAAAACAGATGCCTATGTCACAGACTATTTTTCAGGTTCGGGCAGAGAATCTAAGCTTTAATATTGATATATATCGAAACCGAACTGATACCGTGGCCCAAGAACCACGATACGAACCAAACCGTGGCAACACTGCACCGTTGCATCCCTTTCATTTACTAATCTTTTTGAGGCTCAACTCAATTTGCATTGTTGACCAATTCAAGAAGAAGTTATAAAATGTTAGGAGTTAGGAGGAGAACTTCTAACTCAAGTAAATTGAGTTAACTCAAAAAACGCTCTGAAATTAATCACTTTCTAATGTTTTGTTGGTCAGACTTTACATTTCTTTCAGTTTCACATTGTCTTTTGTAGTACTGAGAGCAGTATCAGCTGGTAACAGTCTTCTTTAGCAGCTGCTGAGCTTTCGCTGAGCTATTTTAACTGCGGTTCTTCACCCAAGACGATTCTGAGCGTCTAAAAGTAGCTCGCTGAGACACCCTGCACACTCTTACCCCATAGGAAGTAGTGCAGACGGCGCTGAGCTCTCAGAGAGACCCTTCATTTGCTTAATATCCAGCCTGAACATGCAGTAACTCACAGCCCTGCAGGCCTGACTCAACACTCTCTTTCTGTATTGTATTTCTTATTTTATCTCACTTGTCTACTTTTCTTTTCTATCATTTTTTTCTATAATAAATTTCTCTCTCTCTAATTTCACTCACTCACATTTTCTATCGCTTTATCTCTTATGAAGGCTCTCACTCTTTCTTTGTCACTGTCTCTCTCACCCTCACCTTCTGTTTCTCTCTTTCTATCGAGCACACATCTTTCTTTTTTTTTCTCATGTCTGTTGGTCCATCTCTCTCTCTTTCTTTCTCTCTCTCTATTCTTGAGTGCAAATGATCTCTCATCCTTTCTTTATTTCTCTCTCATTTGCGTTTGCACTCCTTTTATGTCTCTCTGTCTCTTTGTCTCTCTCTCTTTCTTTTTCCATGCTCTGTTTTCTGGACTCTTGCACACTCTCTCTCTTTTCTGTATTTCTTATTTAATCTAAATATTCCTATATGTCTTTATTTCTTTATTCTGTTTCATACACTATCTTTTGGATCTCCTATCGCTTTTCTTTTGTAAAAGCTCTCACTCGTTCTTTGTCACTGTCTCTCTCACCTTTACCTTCTTTTTCTCTCTCACTTGTTCTCCTGAGGCTAAATGCTTTCTTTCTTTCTTTCTTTCTTTCTTTCTTTCTTTCTTTCTTTCTTTCTTTCTTTCTTTACAGAGCGTTTATTTGAGTTAACTCAACTCCTTTACTTCTGCATTTCAGTTTGATCAAAAATACATAAAGTCCTGCTTTGATTTGTGTGATCTGTTGATGATTTAAAATAATAAAGTAACTCATTACAGAGCGTTTATTTGAGTTAACTCAACTTTTTTGTCTTTGCAGCTCAGTTTGATTAACAGTACGTATAGAGTTGAACCTTAGGTAAAAGCATTATTAATTAAACTTCTAATATAATTGCATTAGTTTTCGTTAACAATCCAGAGTTTATCCATTGAGTATCCATTGAGAATTGAACTGTGTGTGATCTATTGATGATTTAAAATAATAAAGTAGCTCATTACAGAGCGTTTATTTGACTTAACTCAACTTAGTTCATTAAAAAAATCTCCAAACTCATCCTAAAAAATCTTATAAATTACATTTTTTACTTTAATTATCAATACATATAGAGTTGAACCTCGAAAAACATTAGAAAGTCAACTTTTGATGTAATTGAATTAGTTTTTGTTAACTAATCCAGCCAATTGTTTGAGTTTAACTCAATTTTTGAGATATTAAATCTAGTCCAACTTTGATTTGTGTGATATATTGATGGTTAAAAATAATAAAGTAACTCATTAGTTAGTGTTTTTTGAGTTAACTCAACTTAGTTCATTTCTCTCTCTCTAATTTCACTCACTCGCATTTTCTATCGCTTTATCTCTTATGAAGGCTCTCACTCTTTCTTTGTCACTGTCTCTCTCACCTTCACCTTCTGTTTCTCTCTTTCTATCGAGCACACATCTTTCTTTTTTTTTCTCATGTCTGTTGGTCCATCTCTCTCTCTTTCTTTCTCTCTCTCTATTCTTGAGTGCAAATGATCTCTCATCCTTTCTTTATTTCTCTCTCATTTGCGTTTGCTCTCCTTTTATGTCTCTCTGTCTCTTTGTCTCTCTCTCTTTCTTTTTCCATGCTCTGTTTTCTGGACTCTTGCACACTCTCTCTCTTTTCTGTATTTCTTATTTTATCTAAATATTCCTATATGTCTTTATTTCTTTATTCTGTTTCATACACTATCTTTTGGATCTCCTATCGCTTTTCTTTTGTAAAAGCTCTCACTCGTTCTTTGTCACTGTCTCTCTCACCTTTACCTTCTTTTTCTCTCTCACTTGTTCTCCTGAGGGTAAATGCTTTCTTTCTTTCTTTCTTTCTTTCTTTTTAATTTGCTCTTGCACTCTTGCCCTCTCTTTTTGTCTGTCGGTCTCTGTCTTTCTCTCTATCTCATGCAGATTTGCCTCTCGCTCTGTCTCTCTCTCTCGTTCTCTTGAGTGCACATGCTCTCTCATCCTTTCTTTCTATCTTTCTGTCTTTCTTTCTTTCTCATTTGCTCTTGCACTCTCGTGCTCTCTTTTTGTCTGCTGGTCTCTCTTATACAGACTCTCTCTGTCTCTCTCTGTCTCTGTCTCTCTTTCTCTCTTTCTCATTCTTTTTCTGCTTTGCTCTTTCTCACACTCTCTCTTTTTTGTATTTTTTATTTTATCAAAATTTTCCTATATATTTTTTTATTTCTTTTTGTTTTACACACTCTCTCTCGCATCTTCTATCACTTTATCTCTCGTGAAGGCTCTCACTCTTTCTTTGTCACTGTCTCTCTCACCCTCACCTTCTGTTTCTCTCTTTCTCTCAAGCACACATCTTTTTCTTTCTCTCTCATTTGCTCTTGCACTCTTGCTCTCTCTTTTTGTCTGTTGATCTCTCCCTCTCTCTCTCTCTCTCTCTTTCCCATGCAGACACTCTCTGTCTGTCTTTCCCTCTTTTTTCTCTCTCTCGTTCTCTTGAGTGCACATGCTCTCTCATCCTTTCTTTCTCATTTGCTTTTGCACTCTTGCTCTCTTTTTTTGTCTGTCGGTCTCTCTCCTTCTTTCTTGTGCAGACTCTCTCTGTTCTGTTTTATTCTATAAACTACGGACAACATTTCTTCCAAATTACAAATAAAAATATTGTCATTTAGAACATTTATTTGCAGAAAATTAGTTCAAGTTCTTAACATTCATTCGTTCAGAACATTCGTTCTTAAAATTAACGTTCAGAAATCAATATTTGGTGGAATAACCCAGTTTTTATGCATCTTGGCATGTTCTCCTCCACCAGTCTTACACACTGCTTTTGGATAACTTTATGCTGCTTTACTCCTGGTGCAAAAATTCAATCAGTTCAGTTTGGTGGTTTGATGGTTTGTGATCATCCATCTTCCTCTTGATTATATTCCAGAGGTCACAATTCGATCAAAATTATGTCATGGTCTTGAGCATCGAAGTCAAAAAGAGGATTGACGATCCCTCCCTCTAAGCTACGCAAATGGAGCAGCACACTGTAGCCGACGCCGCGGACATTGTGACTGCTCAAAGAGCAGCCCTTTCTCCAGAGAATGTGGACATTCTCATCTTCTTAAAGAAAAACTTGAAAATATAAAAATAACAGTTGTTTTGTCTAGCCTCAAATATGTTAATAGTTTTGATAGCTTAAGGAGCATCTTTCTCGCAGATAAAGTTAATAATATATCTTTATTAAAGAAAAAAACTTGTCATTCTCAGGGACTGAAAAAGTCTTAAAGTCTTATTTTTCATGTTTAATTGTTATAGTAGGATAGAGTTCAGTTTATTAAGGCTCTAATTGTTCTATTATTTTGTACATGACTGTTCCTGTATTTTTTTATTATTTATTTTGTTATGTTGCACATTGCTGTTTTAATAGTGCACACTGCTGCTACCAAAAAAAGCCACTAGACGGCATTACATATATATCTTAATTAAATTATTTAAATTTGAGCATTAGTGTCTAATGTGGTGTATTACTGATCACTTGTATCACTTTGCATCACTTATATCGAGCCCACCTTTTGAAATAAGATATTGTAAATTTGATGAATCAAACCAATGACTGACCATAGACTAATCTAAAACTGGCATAGGCCTCTCTGCTGTAAAAAAAAAGAAAAAAGAAAAATTAAGAATCGAATTGAATCGTGACCCTAAAATCGGAAATAAAATCGAATCGAGGATTTAGACAATCGTGACACCCCTAATATATACACATATGTGTTTGTAACGTATGCGATTAGAATATGAGGCACAGTGAAGTGCCCTCTCAGTAATAATCCTCCTCAATCATCCCACATTACTCCATACCTTCCACTCTCTTCATTACAGTGTGTGTCTGTATGAATGTGTTATACTGTGTGTTTTATGATGTTGTACAGTAGTATTATCAGCACACGCTCTGATTGATACTGAATGCTATAACAGAGGCTGTACCTGAACGTAACTGAAGTTCTGCTGTGTCTCTTTAGTCTGAGCAGCATCACAGGGGAGGGGAAGCGCAGCAGCATGAACAGCTCCGCCTCGGAGTCCAGCGCCACCCACAACCTCATGGCCGTCGACATCAAGCACTTCAAGGCCATCTGGAACGAGCAGGTCTACCTGAACCGGGAGAGGTGGAAGGCTCGAGCTGACAAAGGTGTGGAGCTTTTCTATTGGTCCATTCATCATGAACTTTTGATAGAAAGCAAAAATGGAGATACATATTTTAGTGCAACAGTGCAAAGACCCATTATTGAGGACTCAATTATTGTAGGTGATTTTGACCATACGTCTAATAAATAAATAATGTTAATTTCGTCTTATTATAAAAATAGTAATAAGTATAACTATATGTAAGATAAATGAAAAAAAAAAAAAAATATATATATATATATACAAGAAATAAAAGACAGCAATACCAGAAAATATAGATCTAGAAAAACTAAGAATAAAAAAAAAGACCGATGTTATTACACATATACTAACAGTAATAAATAGCAAATAAATAGTGAATAGTGATATTGCACATTATTGGTAAATCAAAAGGAAAACAATAGAACAGTACAACAATAGAAATTATTCAAGATGTTAGCAAAAATGATTGATATTACATGATACATCTGTGGGGAAATGTATTTTTGGACCTATTAATGCTTTATTGCAATATTAAAGTAACAAATAAATAATATTAATTTTGTATGTTTTATTTTTATGCTTTGATTTAATCACTTGTTTGTAGAAACATTGCTTTATAGTAATAACCATACCTAAACTATTATAAAACAATAGAGTATAAACAAAAGCAATTAATGGAAAAAAATGAATTTGAAAATGGACATGGTTTTTGTGCAACAACAAAGGTGGAAAAATGATTTTTGAACCCATTACTGAGGCTTAAAGTATTAAATATGATATTAATTAAGAAATAAATAGCTTTATGTTTGTATGCTTTATCTTAATGGTTTAGAAAATGTTGGTTTATAGCAATGACAATAATAAAACAAAAATTAAAACAATAAAGTATAAACAAAAACAATGAATAAAAAAATAAATATTCAAAATTAAACATAATATTAATTAAGAAATAAATAGCTTTATGTTTGTATGCTTTATCTGCATGGTTTAGAAAATGTTGGTTTATAGCAATGACAATAATAAAACAAAAAATAAAACAATAAAGTATAATCAAAAACAATTAATAAGAAAAAAATAATAAAACCAAATATGGCAAATTTGAAGATACATGGGTTTTTATGCAACAGAAAAGGCGTGAAAATGATTTTTAGACCCATAACTGAGGCTTGAAGTATTAAACATAACATTAATAAAGAAATAAATAACTTTATTTTTGCATGCTTTTTCTTTGTGATTTAGGAAATGTTGGTTTATAGTAATAACAATAATAAAACAAAAGGAAAACAATAAAACCAAAAGAGAATTATGAAAAAATTAGTAAAAACTGCAAGAATTAAGATACAAGGTTTTTTTGGGTAACAGAAAAGGTGGGGAAATGAGGTATAAGGCTTGAAGTATTAAACATAATATTTATTAAGAAATAAAAAACTTTTTTTTGGAACTCTATTTTTGAATGTTTTTTCTTCATGCCTTTAGACATTTTAGTTTTTTAGTAATAACAGTAAGAACAAAAATAAAGGAAACAATAAAAAAAAAAAGAAAATTATAAAAAAACTGCAAAAATTGAGAAAAACAAGGTTTTTGTGCGACAATATAATTGTGAGAAAGGTATTTTTGGACCCATTAATGAGGCTTGAAAGATTATAGGTGATTATTGGTACTTCAGTGCACCCCTTTATTGGGAATACTTGTAAAAAGTATTCCAAAAACTTGTAGCTTAGCTTAAAGCCACCTGTTTTAATGCTGTGATTTAACAGCATTTTCTCTCTCTCTCTCTCTTCTCTCTCTCTCTCTCTCTCTCTCTCTCTCTCTCTCTCTCATTCTCTCTCTCTCTCTCTCTCTCTCTCTCTCTTCTCTCTCTCTCTCTCTGTATCTCAGAGATGGAGGAGAAGGTTAAGCGGGAGGCGGAGGAGAAGGCTCAGCTGGAGGCGGCGGCAGCAGCGGGACACGAGGGACACCCGGAGTCAGAGACACAGCAGGCAGAACCAAAGAGCTCCGGGTCGAGTCAGGATGACCCACAGCCTGGGGGGGTGAGCGGCCCCCCGGAGGAAAGTCCCCACGCCGGAAACCCACAGAGCCAGGAGGACAAACAGCTACACAACGGTAGCAGGCCGTTATTTATATTCATGGCTATGATTCCCAGCACTGATATCTGTATAAATGACAAAATTATATAGTAATTGTTAAAAAACAGTACAATAAACACAGAGACATTTGTTGCTGATACTGAATGCTGATGCTGTTCTTTGCTGGATGTTTGTGTGTTTAAAACAGGGGAGGTGTCGGAGGAGCTGGGGTCACCAGGGAGTGATGAAGGAGGGGACAAAGCAGGTAAAAAGTTTTAGAACATCCCCATTTTTCCCCTTTATTTTTTTGCCATTTAAGCTCCTCGGGTTTAGTCAATAATCATAAATGGTAAAAAATTCCCAAAAAATGGAATATCATTGAAAAGTTACTTTGTTTCAGTAATCCGGTTCAAAATGTGAAACTCACATATTATATAGATGTATTTTCTTTTATTGTTGATGATTATGGCTTACAGCCAATGAAAACCCAAAACTCAGTGTCTCAGAAAATTAAAATATTATATAAAACCAATTGGTACAGTGTGGGCAGTGTGCCAAGTCCTGCTGGAAAATGAAATCTGCATCTCCATAAAAGCATGAAGTGCTGTAAGATTTTGTGGGAAAACAAGATAATAAAACACAGTGGATCAACACTAGCAGATGATTAGCATGTCTCTCCAAACCATCACTGATTGGTGGAAACTGCACACTAGACCTCAAGCAGTTTGGACTGTGTGTCTCTCCACTCTTCCTCCAGACTTTTCCGTCCCTTGATTTACAAATGAAATGCAAAATTTACTGATAATCAGTGATGTTTTTGGACAACTTTTATGGAGATGTGGATTTCATTTGCCAGCAGGACTTGGCACCCTGCCCACACTGCCAAAAGTACCGATTGATTCTAGTTTTCTGAGACAAGGAGTTTTTTTTTATTATTGGCTATAAGCCATTATCATCAACATTAAACGAAATGAACGCTTAAAATAGATTACTCTGTGTGTAATGCATCAATCTATATAATATATATATATATATATTCACATTTTATTTCATCATAACAAATAGAAAAAGACACAGAAACACAGAGAATTCTGTAACTATTAAATGTAGAAGTCTTTTTTTTAGAGGAATTACAGACGAAGCCAGAGAGCGGTGAGTACTTGAGGTTTCCTACACCTTCAAAAGGGTCACGTCTGGCTGACCCACATGGAAACAGCAGCTTTAGCCTTTAGCCTTTAGCTGGGCTGTACAGCACTGCTTCTGCAAAAAATGACCAGTAGTGATCAGGATAAGCCCAAATCGTCTGTTTTTTTCTCTCTCTAGACGTAACTCTGTATGTTATGAGTTTGTTTCTGATGAAATATATCTTTTTATCTTGTTAACAGAGACTGAAGGGGACTAGCCCGGCGTGCTGGTGGACTCAGACTGTGGGCTCGGGCCGCTGTGCTGCTGTACACTCGCCTTCCTGCTCCTCTCCAGTGGCCTGTGGGATATTACTGAAGCTCCACAGCGCCCTCTTCTGGATGCAGCCCCTGCTTATGATGATGTCTGCTTTCCGGCCTTCTGTCTTTTCTTTCTTTTCTTTCTTTTATTCTCTCCTTCTGTCAATCGGAAGGCCTGACCAATCGGCTTGCAGTCTTTCTTCAGAGACTCTGGAGATGCGTCTGTTGGTTGTCGGTGAACGGATGGACGTAGGGATGTCTCGTGAGGAGCACGGGAAGAGGAAGAAGAGGAGGAGGAGGAGAAGGAGGAGGATGCTGCTGCTTCTTTTTTTCTGGGACTTTTGCAGAGCAGAGCATGGCAGCTGCTTCACACCCACTGGATTATTTCCCGTCAGTTTGTTACCCCTAAAAGAAACTGTTTTTTGGGGGTATTAAGTGTGTCTTCCTGTATGTTGATACTTTTTTCCTGCTCTGTTTTTTTTATTTGTACATTAATTCACTGGTTAATTTATTCATTTGCTTGTCTCAGTGTGTGTCTCAGACTGTGTTTTCCCGTCAGTAGCAGGCCTTTTCTGTTGTAATGGCTTTTATTTTATCATGTTTTATTAGAAAATCACTTTATTTCACAGCTTCCCCTCAGATTAGTAGCCTCAAACACAAAATATGATTTTTCATGCATGTATTAAGCAAAATGAATCATTTGCTTAACAATTACCATCTTTTTTTGCTTCCTCTAATGCCTCTTTAAGAGGCATCTGATATCTGATATATTTCTCCTTGAAGAAAATCTGATTGCATGTACATACAGTATATTATACAGCTCTGGAAAAAAATAAGAGAGCACTTCAGTTTCTGAATCAGTTTCTCTGATTTTGCTATTTATAGGTTTATGTTTGAGTAAAATGAACATTGTTGTTTTATTCTATAAACTACAGGCAACATTTCTCCCAAATTCCAAATACAAATATTATAATTTAGAGCATTTATTTGCAGAAAATGAAAAATGGCTGAAATAACAAAAAAGATGCAGAGCTTTTAGACCAAACAAGTTCATATTTATGAAGTTTTAAGAGTTCAGAAATCAATATTTGGTGGAATAAATACAGTTTGGTTTTTAATCACAGTTTTGATGCATTTCACCCCTGCACCAGTCTTACACACTGCTTTTGGATAACTTTATGCTGCTTTACTCCTGGTGCAAGAATTCGAGCAGTTCAGTTTGGTTTGATGTCTTGTGATCATCCATCTTTCTCTTGATTATATTCCAGAGGTTTTCAATTTGGTAAAATCAAAGAAACTCATCATTTTAAGTGGTCTCTTATTATTATTTTTTTTCCAGAGCTGTATACTATATATTCTGTACATTCCCAGACAAAAAAAGTTTTTTTGGACATACCCTTTATTAAAGACATCATAACTATGATATACAAAAACACATATGGAATCATATAGTAAATAAAAAAATGTTTTAAAAAAAACTGAATATAGTTCATACATTAGATTCTCCAAAGTAGCACCATTTATTATCATTCTTCTGAATTGGTTTATTACATAATCCCATATTATTATTGTTCCATAATAATAGATTGATGTCTTAAAAATTAATCTAGAATGTAGAAAATAATAAAGCACTAAATGATATATATATATATATATATATATATATATATATATATATATATATATATTTCAGACTTTCAGTTAACAGCTGTGCTGAACTCATCAAGAGTTAATTACTTGAATTTCTTGCCTCTTAATGTGTTTGAGAGCATCAGCGTCTTTATGACAAAAACTACTCAACTAAGTAAAGAAAAAATACTTTAAGAAAAAATGAAGGTTATATCAATGTTGAAAGTATCCTCGGAGTTACCAGCCTCAGAGTGTTTTGGTTTGTTTAACACTTTTAAGTTACTACATGATTCCTTATGTGTTCCTTCATAAATATTTATATATATTTTGCAGCTGTTTTAGCAGAGTATGCATTAGGCCCTGATTACTTACGGCTCCTGGTCTGATGATTGGGAGTGTTGTTTATTATTTATAAATATTGATGTGCTTTATTAGCTGCGTCCCTGGTGTATCACAGCACACACTGAAGACATCCGGCTCTGTTTTAGTGCAACGCAGTGGTTGGGTTGTGTTGCCAGGCCTGTAAAAGTGCTAAATCAGTGATGTACAGCTGATAGAGGGCGTGCGTGAGCTGCTGGATGTGTATAGGTGTGTATTTATAGTGTATATAGACGGTTAGGGCTGTGATTTTATAAGTGAGGAAAGCTGTATGAAGTGGCAGTATTCCCCGATTCCCCGCGCTGTCCCTTATTTAACACGGCTGGATCTCAGAGGACTGTTTTTTTCCACTTCCTGTCAACTACTGCTGTGGTGTAAAGAGATAGTGACTCATCTCCCTCCTCTGGGCCTCAAAGACATTTCAAAAACAGCTATTATTTAACTATAAAAAGTGATTATAACCTGATACTAAGTGATTAACATCAGATATTAATAGGAAATAATCACTATTCACCGGGCTACATATTATCTGGTGGCCACCACTTAGGTTCTATGTGGTGAGAACCAGATACTAAGTTGTGAATCCCAAATACTCCATTGTGAGCCCCAGGTAGCATGTAATAAGCACCAGACACTATGTAGTGACCATCAGATGCTAAGTGGTGAGCACCAGACACACCAGATACTAAATGGTTATGACCACATTCTATTATCATTCTGTTACTTAGAAGCTAACACTAGATAAAATGTGGTGAGTACCAGGTACTATGTTGTAAGGTGTGAGCACCAGAAAATATATGGTGAGCACCAGATACTATGTTGTAAGTGGTGAGCACCAGATAATATATGGTGAACACCAAATACTATGTGCTTACCACTTAATACTATCTGGTACTACATAGCTAACACCAGATATAATGAGGTGAGCACCAAATACTATGTGGTGAGCACCAGATAAGATGTGCTCACCACTTAATATTGTCTGTTTCTACATAGCTAACACCAGATATAATGTGGTGAGCACCAATTACTAGATGGTGAGCACCAGATGCTATGTGCTTACCACTAAATACTATTTGGTACTACATAGCTAACACCAGATATAATCTTGTGAGCACCAGGTACTATGTGGTGACCATCAGATGCTAATTGGTGA
The DNA here is from genome assembly GCF_023375975.1 of Astyanax mexicanus. NCBI lineage: Eukaryota > Metazoa > Chordata > Actinopteri > Characiformes > Acestrorhamphidae > Astyanax > Astyanax mexicanus. The sequence goes on along the minus strand of NC_064411.1, from coordinate 51,162,982 downwards.
GCACCAGATACACCAGATTAGCACTTAGCATCTAGTGCACCAGATATTATGTACTGAGCAACAGTAAGCACCAGATACTAGGTGGTTATCACCACATTCTATTATCTATTACTAAGTAGTCAACACCAGATATAATGTGGTGAGTACCAGGTCATGTTGTAAGTGGTGAGCACCAGATACTATGTGGTAAGCACCAGTGAGCACCAGATGCTATGGCGTTATCACCACTTTCTATTATCTGTTACTATTGTAGCCAGATATAATGTGATGGGCACCAGGTACTATGTTGTGAGCACCAGATACTATGTGGTGAGCACCAGATACTATGTTGTGAGCACCAGATACTATGTGGTGAGCACCAGATACTATGTTGTAAGTGGTGAGCACCAGATAATATATGGTGAGCACCAAATACTATGTGCTTACCACTTAATACTATCTGGTACTACATAGCTAACACCAGATATAATGTGATGAGCACCAAATACTAGGTGGTGAGCACCAGATGCTATGTGCTTACCACTTAATACTATTATCTGTTACTATTGAAGCCAACACCACTCAATAATGTGATGGGCACCAGGTACTATGTTGTGAGCACCATATGCTATGTGGTGAGCACCAGCGAGCACCAGATACAATGTGGTTATCACCATATTCTATTCACATCTCATACTATGTAGCTTACTCCAGATATAATGTGATAAGCACCAGGTACTATGTTGTGAGCACCAGATATGAAGTTGTGAGCACCAGATATAATGTAATGTATGTAATAAGCACATCAGATGCTATGTGGTGACCACCAGATACTAATAAGAAAAAAATATCACTGTTCACGTTGCCACACAGTTTCTGGTCTTCACTACGTATCGTCTGGTGCTCACCACACAGCATCTTGTGGACATCGTATTGCATCTGGTGCTCACAGCTTACAGTTTTTCTCAATTGGTTTGGCTCATTTCTTGAAACTGAGATGACATTCCTATAACTAAAAGGTAAATTGGCCAAACAGACTTACAGTTCTTCACAACACTTCAGATAACCAGCAAAATGTCATATGTCTCCCAAAACGTTCATTCTTGCTTCAAAATGAAGTCTTTCTCCCATATAAATAGTCAGTACCATAAAAATGGCATAGATCCTTCTCAATTGCTTTGGCACATTTTCATTAATTTTGTCCATCTGTCAAAATAAACTGGACGGTGCAGCAAAACTACATGGATCCTCATCACTGCTCATATCGCTCCAAAAACAGTTTACCCACGTGTCAAAACTGATTTCCTTTCTCACACAAATCATCAGTGCCCCCAAAATGCATTGTCCCTTTGGCATTGTGTAAGTACTGCAAGTCAAAATGCTTAGATGTTTTGTCTTTATGGCAGAGGTCTAGCTAAAGGAATACAATGTTCACACCACACACACTGCACTCTTTCTGCTGAGGAAATTGTAACTATTTTTATTTACAAGTACATCTTTACACATTACTGTAGGTAGAAAGAAAAGAAAATACTAAGGAAAATGTATCAAATATACTATGTATACAAATTACAAAAACCTGCAAAAACAAAACAAAATACATTACAGTAGGTAAAAAAATAGTCAAGCATCACAAATGCAGTACAGTAACATTCTGACTACTCTGTGTCACTCCCCTCTCTCCATCACCTTCCTGGCCATCCATCCGCTGCAGTCTGTTTGGCCATAAATTCTCATCAACATTGCATCTGATATGTTCTTTAGCAATGCACTGTGGGAAGAATGCCTGAGCCATCCTCTACACTGATCGCCACAGGACTATATAATCATTATATCATCACAGGACTAGCATCAAAGAACTAGCACCAGGCCAAGATGTATACAGTGGATAGAAAAAGTCTACACACCCCTGTTCAAATGGTAGGTTTTTGTGATGTAAAAAAAATTACAATAAGACAAATAATTTCTACCTATAATGTGACCTATAACCTGTACAATGCAATTGAAAAACAAACAGAAATCTTTCAGGGAGGTGAAGTAAAAATAAACAACTGAGATATTGAGGTTGCATAAGTATGCACACCCTTTTATAACTAGGGGTGTTGCTGTGTTCAAATTTAACCAATAACCTTCAAACTCACTTTAAATTGGAGTCAGCACACACCTGTCAACAATTAAAGTGCCTCTGATCAACTCCAAATAAAGTTTAACTGTTCTAGTAGGCTTGTCCTGATATTTTTGTAGCCACATCTTTCAGCACAAGCCATGGTCCACAAAGAGATGCCAGAGCATCAGAGGTATCTCATTATTCATAGATATCAGTCAAGTGAAGGCTACAAAAGTCATTAAATATACCATGGAACACTTTGAAGACTGTCATCATCAAGTGGAGAAAACATGGCACAACAAGACATTACCAAGAACAAGACATTTGACAAAAATTGATGATAAGACAAGAAGAAAATTGGTCAAGGAGGCTGCCAAGAGGCCGACAGCAGCACTGAAGGAGCTGCAAGAATTTCTGGCAAGTACTGGCTGTGTAGTACATGTGACAACAATCTGCCGACTTCTTCATATGTCTGTGCAAAACAAACATCCAGAAAACATCTAAGCTCTACTTAATTTTCCAAAAATGCATCTGATATCTACCAAACGCATGTGGGAAAATGTGTTATGGTTTAATGAAACCAAGGTTAAACGTTTTGGACATAATTCCAAAAGGTATATTAGGCGCAAAAGCAACACTGCTCGTCACCAAAAGAACAGCATACCTACAGTGAAGCATGGTGGTGGCAGCATCATACTTTGGGGCTGTTTTTCTTCAGCTGGAACTGGGGCTTTATTCAGGGTGGACGGAATTTTGAACAGTTCCAAATACCAGTCAGTATTGGCAAAAACCTTCGGCCTCTGGTAGAAAACTGAAGATGAAAAGGAACTTCATCTTTCAGCACAACAATGACACAAAGGACACATCTAAATCAACAAAAGAATGGCTTCAGCGGTATAAGATTAAGGCTTTGGAATGGCCCAGCCTGAATCCAGACCTGAATCCCATTGAACATCTGTGGGGTAATCTGAAGAGGGCTGGGCACAGGAGATGCCCTCACATTTTGTCAGATTTTGAGCAGTTATGCAAAGAAGAGTGGGCAAATTTTGCCACATCAAGATGTGTCACGCTGATAGGTTCCTACCCAAAAAGACTGAGTGCTGTAATAAATGCAAAAGATGTTGCAACAAAGTATTAGTTATATGTATTTAACCAGGTGATTTTAAGTTTTTTGTTTTATATTTTTTCGCTGTAAAGATTTATGTTTGTTTTTCAATTGCATTGTACAGGTTATAGGTCACATTAAATGTGAAAAAAGTTATGAAATTATTTGTCTTGCTTTAATTTTTTTACAACACAAAAACCTGGCATTTGAACAGGGGTGTGTAGACTTTTTATATCCACTGTATATAGAGCAATGCCAGCATTCAAAATAATAGACAACAAACTGATGGATTGGTCACCAGTAATGTGGGACACTCATTTTCGTCAAAACCTGCTTTCACCTGTTACCTACTCACCTGATTGTAATGAATTTATGAAATGTTCCAAAATATGTGTTCTGTATTGTATTACAATTTCTTAATTCATTTTGAGAATTGAGCAGACTATTCTGCAGATGATGACTTATATGATGAAACTGTGCTGACATGTTTTGAAGAGAACAACCATTACACTGAGAACTAACCAATTAAGATAGATCAACAAGATGCATTCTTTTGGAAAATGTACTAAATGTAGGATGATTGTGTTAAGTGTAGGCTACTTGTACAAAACCATTTGCAAAGATGTACTAAGTGCTTGAGACATGTACAAAGCATTTGAAATGTGATGAAAGCAATGAGAAATGCCATTCTGTTATGAGAAACTGCAAGTTAGTTTGGGAATTTGTCCATGTTATTTTGAGAATGTCATCTCAGTTTCAAGAAATGAGCCAAACCAATGGAGAAAAACTGTAATATCTGGTGCTCACCACTCTCTACTTTAAAAAAAGCAGGACTGTCACACCAGAGGACGAAACACAAGAACACAAGAGCACAGAAACACAGAAGCAGTAGCAGCTACAGTGATTTAACCCCCCACAGCCTGAGATCAGTAAATGTAGGTTTGAACCACACCACTGTGCACCATCTGCAATATATTCATATATTAACTATCAACCTAATCTACTGTTATATATATTTCACCTCTAATTTCTTCCTGTTCTGTCCTTTTTTCCGTCTGACCTATGCTGACCTTTCTATTGTACAGACTATACTTGTTACAGACTATAATATGCATTTAATGAACAAACAAACAAACATACAAACAAACATACAAACAAAACATATGTACAACAACTACTACTTGGTCATATAAACACTGAGGGCCTGCTTGCTGGTGCATTAGTGATAAATGGTAAATAATGGTGATTTGTGGATTCCTAGGTTCTCCGGTACGTAGTTTTTTTTCTGTGTACAGCATTTACACTCCTGTTATCATATCCGTTTTTAAAAAAAAAAAGGTCTGAATTAGCGTTTGTAAATAAAATGTATAGTTTCTTTAGTTGGGATATATTTTTTTTATCTGTAAAATTCCGTCTGACTGTATACACCTGTTAGTAAATAATGTATGTATATTTTGCTTTTTTTGGTTCGAGTGACGGGAACAAATCACAAAACACAAAAAAGGTACTGGTACAATAATCAATTGGTTTGCTTGCCTTGTTGCAACGGGGAGCAGTGGAACTCACTGTGTTCTGTGGAACGATAGTGCACCATCCATTAGTTTTGGAATGATTTAGAGTGATAAAACTCACTAACATTCACACTTTTTGTTCTAATTAAATGCAGTCAAATCCTAGAAAGTCTTCCCTGGAAAGTAGAGACAGTTACTCTCTAAGAAAAGCAGGACAAACTCTTTTTAATAGCCTTGATTTCAGACAAAACAATGAATAAACAGGTGTTCCACTACTTTTATCCATATACTAGAGCATCTCAAAAAATCAGAATATCATTGAAAAGTGTTTAAAACTGTGAAAATGTGAAACTCATATATTATATAGATGTATTTATTACACACAGAGTGATCTATTTTAAGCATTTATTTATTTTATTGTTGATGATTACGGCTTCAAGTGTGGGCAGTGTGTCAGTTCCTGCTGGAAAATGAAATCTGCATCTCCATAAAAGTTAAGAGTTGTCAAAAACCATCATTGGCTATCAGTAAATTTAGCGTTCAAGCACAGTTCAAGCTGCTTGAGGTCTAGTGTGAAGTTTCTGTTATGCTTCTCTTCTTGTAATAAGGAAACATTGCTTGGCAAAACACTTTAGTTAAACTTCTTAACAGCAACTTAACAGGTTGTGGTGAGGAGTCAGCTACTCTCCTCTAGCTGCTTCTTCAGGCCTCTACATAACAATAGGCTGAACTTCTGCACGTACCACTGCCACCTAGTGGACTAACAATAACATATCACTACAGTTTCTACCAATCCGTGATGGTTTGGAGAGACATGTCATCTGCTGGTGTTGATCCACTGTGTTCTGTCAAGTCTAAAGTCAGTGCTAACAACTTTTTCTTTTGAAGATGCAGATTTCATTTTCCAGCAGGACTTGGCACACTGCCCACACTGCCAAAAGTACCAGTTGGTCTTAATATATAATATTCTGATTTTCTAAGATACTGAAAACTATCAACAATTAAAGAATTAAACGCTTAAAATCACTCTGTGTTTAATACATCTATATAATATATGACTTTATATGACATTTTGAACTGAATTACTAAAATAAAGTAACTTTTTTTAATGATATTCTAATTTTTAGAGACGTGCAACTTGCTGCAGTCCAATAGAGGGCGCCAGGTTACCAGCTTCAATAGTGGCTCATATTAAAATCATTTAACTTGATTATTAATTTGCATGAATTGATGTTGCCTCCATTAATGCCTCTGTGTTTGTGATTGGTTCCCGATGCTCCTGACACTGTACATTCTGCCTACATGTGATCATGCTAGGTTCTTAAAACTGGGACAGATGAATGTTTGAACATTTAAATGAAGCTTTGGAGTGTGTGTAAGTGAGTGTGTGTGTTTGAGTGAGTGTGTGTGTATGGAGGGTGTGTGCATGTGTATGGATGTGTATAGGTATGGAAGAGTGTATGTGTGTGAGGGTGTGTGTGTGTGTGTGTGCATGTGTGCTGATAATGTGCAATCCTAAACGCTGACACTGTGATGAGTGGTGTGTAGATGTGTGTATGGTTGTGATGGGATGGAAAGAGAGAGAGAGAAAGAGTGAAAGAAAGAGAGAGAGAAAGAGAGAGAGAGAGAGAAAGAGAGAGACAGTGTGAATCCATTGCGCTCTGTGACTCTGCACAGCCATCGTCCACAATAAACATGAACTCAAAGGGCTCAGAACAAAAACGTCTCTTTTCCTTCCAGTGTGTGTGTGCGTGTGTGTGTGTGTGTGTGTGTGTGTGTGTGAGCATCATGTCTGATTGGGTGTTTGTCTCTCAGTGATTATTAATGTCTATCTCCACTGAGTCACCAGTTTATTAGAAACACTTATACAAAGACTTATACTAACACTTATTGGCCATAAAATTGGAAACATCTATCAAATAAGTAGTATAGGTACTAACATTCATTACTCTGTAGGTAGAAGTATATTGTAGATACTAGAGTTTAAAATGCTTCTGTAGAAGTTGAAGAAGAATCAACTTAAGCTTTTTACTCTTTAAGTAAAAGTGTAATAGTATTGCTTTAAAAACTACTTAAAGTATAACAGTAAAAGTAATGTAAGGAGAAAAAATACATTAAGCTTAGGCTGCACCGCAGAGTCTTATAGTGCACTGGCTTTTTTTTTTTTTTTAAAAAAGGAGTAAACAGTTCAGATAATTGTGTAAAAATTTAAGATGTAGAAGTAAAAGTAAAGTAAAGTAAAAGTAAAAGTATCTATCTAATCTATCTATCTATCTATCTATCTATCTATCTATGTAAGGGTGCAGACTGTGGCTTTTTTTTTTTTTTTTTTTGGAAAGGAGATTTTCCAGAGAAACCCTGAGAGGAAACCTCAGAAGGGTATGTCTGGGATACACAATAGCAAAGAGCAAGAGATTCAAGGAGAACACTCGAGAGAGACTTGTGCGTGTCAGGCAAACTCAAGACTGAGCACAGGGCTAGGGGTTGGCTCTCCTTAAATAGGAGAGGACCAGGTGTTGCTAATTGCCTGTAATCAGGGTGCAGTGGTTCTGGGTTTCCCTCTGGTGGCTGGGGGTGGCATAGCAGGTTGCCCAGCCACAGTCTGACCCTTACAATCTATCTATCTATCTATCTATCTATCTAATAATAAGTGACAACAAAATGTTCTATATGATCAGTGGAGATAAGTCATAATTTGGTATAATGAGTCAAGTTGTGGTCAAAATCCTCAGAGTTCTAATCAGTAAATTAGGGAAAAATAGGATGAAAAATAGAAATAAAAAAAAAACATAAAAAGTCATGCTTGTTGGTGTACATTTACATTTATAGAACATAATAGTACATAATCAATATTATAAGAACAAATACACCTATTCAACTAATGAAAGTAACTGCACTTCTCACTACTAGTCACTATCATTATAAGAACTAAGGTGTGTGCCTTGGTGATGTATGTGTGCGTGTGTGTGTGTGTGTGTGCGTGTGTGTGTGTGTGTGTGTGTGTGTGTGTGTGACTGAACTTCCGTCAATCCTTTCTTTTAGTAAACTTTACTTCTTAATTTCTGCATACAATATTGCCTAATTACAATTACTTAATTTATACAATATAATTTTTGTATTTTTAGTTAAAACACACACATTGCACTGTCTCAACACATGGATGGCATGTAATACATTCTTTTTAGTATACTAAAATCAGAAATCAGTATACTAAAAATAATGTATTACATGAGACTTGGTCTGTTTACTAAATAAATCTTTGAGATTATGCAAATATTTGAATGTGTGTTTTAACTAAAACTATTTTTCAGCAATTATAATGTATTATATATCATACATCATTAGAGTAATATTGTATAAATGAAGTAATTGTAATTAGGTAATATTTTAAGCAGAAATGAAGTAAAGTTTACTAAAAGAAAGGATTGATTCAGTAAAAATAAATAAAGTAAAGTTTACTTAAATAAAGGATTGACTGAAGTTCAGTTCACTTATTTACTCTATGTAAGTCTTGAAACCGAGTTGAAGTTACTTAAATGAAATTATCTGAAATTAAATTCACTTAAGAAAAACCAATTGCAGAAAGTTTCAAAACTTTTTTAAAGTAAATTTTACTCATCATTTTTTCAGTATACTGATAGAATGTAATTGCTCTTTTCACCACTAGATGTCACTGCCATTATAAGAACTAAGGTGTGTGTCTTGCTGATGTGTGTGTGTGTGATTGTGTAGGTAAAGGAGGGGCATGTTTTTCTGTGAGTGTGTAAGTGTGTGTGCGCGTGTGCACGCTCTCCTATTAGCATATTTCTGTAGGGTTTGATGGAATTGCTTAATGGTTGTGTTTATCACATTGAGGGAGTATCTTAACAGCAGGCAGGCAGTTATTTAATTATCCAGCAGCTGTTGCTCTCTGCAGCTTTCCCCTGCTTTCACACCAAACCTGCAAACGCGTCACTCTCCACACGCGCACCGCACACTGACTGCACACACCCACCGCACCAGTACCACACCAGTACAACACCAAGCCAGCCTGGAGAGAAGACCAACTAACTCCTGCAAAGTTACAACTGAGATCAGTAACGTCACATCATCTTTACTTTTGGCAGTGTGGGCAGTGTGGCAAGTCCTGCTGAAAAATGAAATCCACATCTCCATAAAAGTTGTCAGTAGCAGAGGGAAGCATGAAGTGCTGTAAGATGTTGTGGTGAAAACAAAACTGCACTGACTTTAGACTTTAGATAATAAAACACAGTGGATCAACACCAGCAGATGACATGTCTCTCCACATTTTGAACTGAATTACTGATATACTGCCACTGGTATAGCGTCCCATCACTTTTGCCCCATGTTGTATCATGGAAGCACAAGCCCAAAGAACACTCAACACACTCAACTGGGGGGACTGTGGGGATTTTAGCCAGTTCAAAACAGTTTAGAGTTAACGTTTCATTATCAATTTAAATATGATTTACATATCCCAAGATTGTTTGACATGTCAGAGTACAGTCTATGGTGATATGTCATCATTTATGGAACATACACAAATTGTACAACTGAATATTTAAATCTAATACTATTTTAATGTATTTTGTATATTAAACATGTATAAGTTGACTAAAACTACTAAAATGCTTGTTCACAGACTTGGACTGTGATTCCATGTGTCCCAGTCTTGATCCACACACAGTATGAGTCAAGACCAAGACTAGGACTAGGACACATTGAGTTTGAGTCAAGAATTGGGAGATATAGAGTCTGAGTCAAGACCGAGACTTTTAGCAGTCAAGTCTGAGTCAAGACCAAGAGTTCTAGTAGTCAAGTCAGAGTCAAGACCGAGACTTTAAGAGTCAAGTCTGAGTCAAGACCAAGAGTTTTAGCAGTCAAGTCTGAGTCAAAACTGAGACTTTTAGTAGTCAAGTCTGAATCAAGACAAATAATAGGACAAAGCAAATTTGAGTTAGGACTGGGACACAGCAACTTACAGTCAAAACCAAGACTTTTAGCAGTCAAGTTCGAGTCAAGACCAATACTTGGAGACAGCAAATTTGAGTCAAGGCTAGGACACATTAAGTGTCAGGACCAAGGCTTTTTGTAGTAGAATCTCAGACTTATTGTGTCTTTGGTGTTAGTCTTGTCTAAGTCAAGACCAACTACTAAAAGTCCTGGTCTTGACTCCAACTCGACTACCTGTTATTACACCTTTTAAAAGTCTATGACTTTGGCGCATTGATATTTTAACAGTGTGGCACTTTTGAGTCTCGGCAGAGGATACAGACCTGTACGTTTCTGTGAGTGTGTAACTAGCAGTGGTGTACATATGATGAGGGTGCACAGTGCACATGGCACCCCTGCATAACTGTTGACTGTTGCCAGGGTTTTAATCAGCCAGTAGCTCACCTGTATTTTCAGCTGCCAAGATAGAAACACGGCAGAAATGTACCTGATCACACCTCATTTCCAGACCAACACACTAATTCAACGTTATTTAATAAAACAGACTGATGACGGAGTGACTGAATGTGAACTGGTTTTGACTCTGACTTGACTCTAATCTTAAAGTATTAGTTACTTTATTGGATAAACAATGGAACATTTTAAATAATAATTGGAGAGTTTTGGAGTTTTTGAATAGTAGTTTTTAATAATCCACCATCAATAAAGGTTTTTACACTGTAAATATTGTGAGAAATACTGTTTATCATTAAAAAAAATGTGGTATTAAAGTTTTGCTATATTGTTCAGTCCTATGCTCGACCCATTTTTTTTTTTACTAATATTTTTAAAAGCAGACTGCATGCATGTCCCAATACTTTTCTATCCAAATATGCCTCATCTTCTACTGTAGTGCCGCTGTCTTCTACTGTTACTTCCTTCATCAATATGAGTCATTAATACACTGTGTGCACGCAGGGCGGAACACGAGACGTGCAGATGCCAGCGCTGACGGGGGGCCACTCCGGGGCCCGTCCCAAACCTCGGGCACCGTCATATTTCACATCTAATATACACTTCATATCTGTTTCAGGTGCAACATCTGCAGAGATGCGGGGGTCTCTAATCGGTGGGATATCCTTTTTCAGCTCCAGCGTTCACACACACACACACACACACACACACATATAGAGATCAGAGCCACGGCCGCAGCCACTCCACTACATTTATTACGATTTATAATAAATTGATTTCTGCTTAACACGCATCGCCCGATCACAATGGGACGGGAACGTGAGGAGGCACTGTACGCCCCACAATCTGTCCCGCACCACTAAAGCGAGGGTGTTAACACTGGCGTTGCAAACGGAGCTGTTAGCGCCAAGTGTGAGACCTACCAGCAGTGCATATGCTGAATGATCAGAACAATGCTGTGTGAGGGGAGGTGTTGGAACGGGTGTCGGTACGAAGCTTTCGTGCAAGCGCTCCCCATATTTCCTCACTTTTGGACGATTTTTAGAGCAGAGGAAGAGTTTAGAACAGTTGCAGAGAAGATCTTGGCTCAAAAAGTGATTTAATGTTTAGTAATTAAAGCATCAATATGCATTAATTTACTTTAAAGCAGCATTCCTTAAGATATTGTAATAAATGCCATCAATGTACTTTTGCTACAGAATGATGTTGATGCTCTCACTCACTCTAAACCAGGGGTGTCCAAACTTTTTTTGTTGGGGGCCAGAAGGAGAAATATATTTGAAGTCACGGGCCACAGACTCTGTAATAAAACAAATAATGAAATATACCACTTTAAATAATACATTTTCCTGATTACTTTCATTTACACACCATTTTACTTGTCTGACTGATCTTTATCTATCTTTGACAGTGTTGTGTAAAATAAGATTTTTCAAATTGATGTTTCATTTCAAGTCTCTTAATATTAAACTCCTTAATTACGGCAAAGTTTTAGACTCTTTAGCCTTTTTTCTGCGCTACAACTGAACACTCTCGCTACTTTTAGACTCTTTGGCCCGATTTCTGCGGTAGAACTGCGCACCCTCTCCGCTTTTAGACTCTTTGGCCCGTTTTTCTGAGCTAGAAATGTGCACTTTCTCTGCTTTTAGACTCTTTGGCCAGTTTTTCTGCGCTAGAAATGCACACTCTCTCCGCTTTTAGACTCTTCGGCCCGATTTCTGCGGTAGAACTGCGCACCCTCTCCGCTTTTAGACTCTTTGGCCCGTTTTTTTGCGCTAGAAATGCGCACCCTCTCCGCTTTTAGACTCTTTGGCCCGTCTTTTTTGTGCTAGAAATGCGCATTCTCTCCACTTTTAGACTCTTTGGCCTGTTTTTCAGCGCTAGAACTGAGCACTCTCTCCACTTTTAGACTCTTTGGTCCGATTTCTGCGGTAGAACTGTGCACTCCCTCCGCTTTTAGACTCTTTGGCCCGTTTTTCTGTGCTAGAAATGCGCACTCTCTCCGCTTTTAGACTCTTTGCCCCGTTTTTCTGTGCACTTGTGCACTCTCTCCGCACACTCTCTTGTGCACTCTCTCCGCTTTTAGACTCTTTGGCCTGTTTTTCTGCGCTAGAACTCAGCACTCTCTCCGCTTTTAGACTCTTTGGCCAGTTTTTCTGCGCTAGAACTGAGCACTCTCTCCGCTTTTAGATTTTTTGGCCCGTTTTTCTGCAGTAGAACTGAGCACTCTCTCCGCTTTTAGACTCTTTGGCCCGTTTTTCTAAGCTAGAAAGGCGCACCCTCACCGCTTTTAGACTCTTTGGCCCGTTTCTGACACCTAGCGTTCAAACTTTGAATCTCATATTATAAAAACCTGCTTAACAGCAGGATAACTTTCTAAAATACCTTGCGGGCCGCTCCAAAAAAGGAAACAAGCCAGCGAGCCGTAGTTTGGACACCCCTGCTCTAAACTGTAAACCCATACATTGTTTGAACTCAAATGATTTAAGTCTGTTTTAGATAAAATTGGATATTTCTAAACAATACGCAGATATTTATTTTGAGTTAGCTGAACATTTGTGGGCACATATATACATTTAAGCAGTGATCTTTGACTTGAACCAACTTAAAATAAATAACTGAGTTTTGGCAGCTTCTTTTCCATTGGCTTCTGGCACAATCTATTTGCATAATGGGTGTGTCCAACAGTTTCTGACTAACACTGACCTGTGTGAGTGTGTAGTGATTCCCCCTGTGCTACCTTAGAATTAAATCCCTAAAGTTCACCTTTAGTTGTAATAACTTGATATTTTAATTTATGCTTACTTAAGTTTTCATTCCCCATAACGTAAAAAATTAGCAAACCGGCTCCTTAAAAAAGTTAAGTAAACTCAACTTATCCGGTCTTACAGTATAACAAAAGTAAAACAAAAAAAGTTAAAAGTTCCCATTTAGTTGTAATAACTTGATGTTCTAAGTTATGCTAACTTTAGTTTTCATTAGCCATTACTTAAATTTTTAAGGCAGCCAGTTTCCTCCAATTTTTACAGTAAATTCAACTTATCCAGTCTTACAGTGTAGAGGTGGGAATGCTGCTACTGCACTATTTTACTTTGGTGGAGCTGCTCGATTCCTCCCTCCAGAACTACAGTGTATCATAAAAGTAGAGTAGAGTACACCCTCACATTTCTTTTTATAGGACAACACTGACAAAATGACAATTTTACACAATGAAAAGTAGTCTATGTGCAGCTTATATAACAGTGTAAATATTATTGTTCTTCCCTCAAAATAACTCAAAGCACAGCCATTAATGTCTGTGGAATGAAAACGAGCTGAAATAAAATAGGAGTATTGAGGCTGTTTTTATTAAAATGTAAGGAGTAGAAGTAAAAAGTTGGCTGTAAAATAATAATTCCACTGAAGTTAAACAGATATATTAATTTGGTACCACTTTAAAATAAGACTATCTTTATAAAGGGTTTATAAATGGTTTACAATTAGTTTATTAATGGTTACTAATTAGGTTGTAAATGCCTTAAAAATCATTAATAATCAGTTATAACACATACGTAGAAAGGGCAACAATGACCTGTTGTTTGCCAAATAGTGAACCCACAGCCATCTGTATTGTTGCCCTTTCTACGTATGTGTTATAACTGATTATTAATGATTTTTAAGGCATTAAAAATCATCTAATTGGTAGCCATTAATAAACTAATTGTAAACCATTCATAAACCCTTTATAAAGGTAGTGTTATTTTAAAATAGTACCATTAATTTTGACTAAGCTTCTTAAACAGCAGATATAAAGCAAATCAAATCCAAACCATTATAAGATCTGACTCTGATATCTGCTGTAAGTTTGCTGTGGTTTGATGGATGCCGTGTTTATAAAGGGCTAATAAGCAGACTGTAAATCCTCGGAGGGCGTGCGACAGCTTTTTGCTGCTGTAATGAGTGCTCTCTTTCTTTCTCTCTCTTTTTTTTGTGAATGTGTGATTTGGCCCGAGGCAGAACAAAGTCGATTCTCTTCCTCTCGCGCCCCTCATATCCCCCCCTCCACCCCCCCACACGCCCACCAGACCCTACCACCAACATGTTTACCTTATCCATCTTTAAAAACATCTGAATTATTCATGACTCCATATTTCACTCATTAACATAACTGATTGGCTCCATCTGTGCAGTCGATTGTGTTTTTAGCTATTGTTGGATATACTCGAGTTAATCCACTTCCCTCACATTATACATTCGTTTAAAGAGAAAGAGAGAAAAGAAAAGAAAAAAGAAAAGAAAAAATTCTTAACCCTTAGAACCCTACGGACGGATTTTACGTCCAAAATCGCACCTTGTGTTCTCAGCTTAATTCCTCAGGAATCCCTTCACATATAAACATAATCCATATATGATTAGAAAGGGCAGAACTTACTCTTTCTAAAAAAAGTGATCACATCCCAGTGCGGTAAAGCTAAATCTACAATAAACCCATTGAGAAAAACACCTACAAAAGTGAAAAATCTCCTTCCCCAACCAATATTATTTACCTTTAGTGCTTCAAACATATTTATATGATGTTTCAAACCAAATAATATCAGTAAATATTAGACTCAAAAGTGTCCACAGAAAAAGTGTGAAACTACCTGCTTTACTCAAACTAAAGCTAGGTATACTTTATATAGTTTTTATTATTTCACCTGCACATTTTTACTAAGTAGTTATTTTGCACTAAACATTTTTATTTATTTAGACTCAAAAGTTCACATTTTGGTATATAGTTGGCTTCTTTGTGTGTCCTGATTAAAATACTGAAAGGCATAGGCTGCTCTGAGTGTCAGGTTTTTAGTATCTACATGTATCCTAGAGGTGTGATTATTGATTATCAAGAACAATAACTCTGCCTGATGCTGTTTCTCCATGAATTTTATCATAGTTTTGATGCTTCAGTGAGAATCTACAATGTAAATAGTCATGAAAATAAAGAAAACACATTGAAAAAGAGAAGGTGTGTCCAAACTTTTGGCCTGTACTGTGTCTATCACTATGTATGCTGTGTGTGTGTGTGTGTGTGTGTGTGTGTGTGTGCATGTGTGTGTGTGTGTGGGTGTGTGTGTGTGTGTGTGTGTGTGAACGGTGACCATTGTCATTGTTTCCACACAACTTTGCCTCCATCTGAGGCTCCACCTGGGCGGACTGGTATGGTGGCATATGGAGCAGGTAATTGGTAAAAACAGCACAGCTGCAGTGCACGGCTCTGCGGCCTGGCCTTCCCTAATCACACACACACACACACACATTCCTCAATTCCTCAGAGAAAGAGAGGAAGGACAGCCCTATATGCACTGCACTCCAGACTGACAAAGAGTCTGAGTTTGTAAATTGCATACAGTCTTTCTTTATTTAATTTATTTTCTACATTATAGATTAATATTAAAGACATGAAAACTCATAACAGTTAGCTGATAATGCTAATGCTGCTGCACCCAGCCTTAGTGTAAATCTGGAAATCTAAGCTGACTGTTAATAAACGGAAGTGCTTTACTCACCCAAATAAACAGTTTGTAGGAGAGAAATCTGTGTAGATTAACATCCAGTGCTCATTTGACTTTAAAAGGAAATTTACTTAGCTTAGCTTTACAGGTCTCGCCACCCAGCGGCAAGACCTGCTGAATTAGAAGGAAAACATTAATTAGAAGGGACACCCCTGTTCCTTACTAGTGTTGCATAATGCCCCTCATAATGACAATAGACCAGAAAATAGACGTTGATTAGATAGATTGATGGTGCGCCTTAAAATCTGGTGCACCTTATAGTGTGAAAAATACAGTAGAATATGCGTATACGACACATGCTGCACCAAAAAGAGCTTTCAGAGGATCTTTCTTCAGAAATTGTTGATTTTCTTGAAGCTGGAAAGAGTTACAGAATGATTTTAAAGACTTTAGAAATTCAACACTCTACAGTCAGGCAAATAATCTACAAATGGACACAACTTAAGACTGTAGCCAACATTTTCAACCTTAACTGTACAATGTAAAGTGTTTCTCAGTGTAGTGCTGTTGA
The DNA here is from genome assembly GCF_023375975.1 of Astyanax mexicanus. Lineage (NCBI taxonomy): Eukaryota > Metazoa > Chordata > Actinopteri > Characiformes > Acestrorhamphidae > Astyanax > Astyanax mexicanus. The sequence continues at coordinate 51,146,832 of NC_064411.1, read as the reverse complement.
GTGGCATTAGCCGCTAATCGCACCTAGCAATAGCAGTTTGCTGCTAATGCTAATGCTGCTGCACCAAGCCTTAGTGGAAATCTGGAAATCTAAGCTTACTGTAAATAAAAAAGAAGCACATTACTCACTTAAATAAACAGTTTTTGTGGGAGAAATCTGTGTAGATTAAAATCCAGCGCTCATTTAAGTGTTTTTTGAGAATTACAGTTTTATTTACTTATATGCGTTTATGACCCATGCTGCACCAAAAAGAGCTTTCAGAGGATCTTTCATCAGAAATTGTTGATTTTCTTGAAGCTGGAAAGAGTTACAGAATGATTTTGAAGACTTTAGAAATTCAACACTCTACAGTCAGGCAAATAATCTACAAATGGACACAAATTAAGACTGTAGCCAACATTTTCAGCAAATTCTGGGCCCTGTGCACTCTCAATGTCAGTGGGCCCCTATCCATGCCAGTACACAAGAAACGTGAGCGAAAAAAACAACAAAATCAGGATTTTCATGGGCCCATCTCCCTACTCGGGCCCATGCTTTCTACCTTAACTGTACAATGTAAAGTGTTCCTTGAATTTTTTTTTATGATGTCAGTTTTTTACGTTAAATAGAGTCTAATTTACAAATGCAAAGATCAGTTATAACAGTTTGTAGTTCTCTAATTACATATTGTAGTCCTGTATCGGTTTCTGCATCACTGCTTCACTGTTATCCTCCTTTTACCCTGTTCTTAAATATTCAGGACGCCACAGGATAGACCACCACAGATTAGCCATTATTTGGGTGGTGGGTTTTGATTTTCAGCACTGCAGTGAAAATGACTGACATACAGTTGAACTGAATCAGTTTAGTGAAGAGGAATGATCCAAAATTCCTCCTGACTGTTGTACAGGTCTGATCTGCATCTACAGGAAACTTTTGATTGAGGTTTTTGCTGCCAAAGGAAGATCTACCAGTTATTATATCCAAAGGGTTTACATACTTTTTCTTGCAACTGTGTTGGTGATAAGTATGTTAGGGCAGCAATGCTGCTGGTGTTCTTAAACACTGTGCATAGTTTTGTATAGGAATGTTTTTTTTATTTTGGCTAGTCAAAATAGATGTATCTATGGCATCCTTATGAAATAACTGTATATAAGAGTGAACACAGGAGCTCCACTGACTTATTAAAACCCTGACAACAGTCAATCATCCATTCCAGTCTATTCTGATAGGTGCGCAATAGCATCGCACTGTTAAGATAAGAAAGCACCAAAGTCAGAGCACACCTGGTTCTTAAAGGGTATGACAACTGGCACACTGATTGGATTATTTTATGTCACGCCCAAAACACTCCCATGAATAATTAAGAGAATTAGTACATGCGAAAAAAGTATAAAAGTGAAATATATGGTCATATTTCAATTCCTCAATATGAGCTTCAGTTCTGCACAAACTAATTGAACCAATGCCAAGAAAATGACTGTGGACCACAACTCTGCCTCACATCATTGTGTTTGACAGCTAGGCCAGCCGTCTGATCCTCACCTGTGCCCTCCGAGACCCCTCACACCTCTCGCCTGATTGTGACGGGTCTCCCCCTTTCATTTGCAGCTCCGCTCCTCGCGCTGTCCTTTAGAGCTGATAATGTGGTAATTAAAGCAGCTAGAGCTGTCATCACCATCATCACTCAGAGCTTCATTCCCACACCCAGCAGAGACGGCCCACACTGTCACTTAACCCCGCCCCCAAACACCCAAACCCCCAAACCTGCGGCCCAGCTGCCTTTATTATTCACTGCATTTCAGCACTTCACAAATCTACCATCACTTACTCCTCCAAAGCTTTTATCCACT